>NC_031496.1:29843991-29847392 GCF_000237925.1 Schistosoma mansoni
CTCTGAGCTGGATGGTTTGGTCGTGAAGCTTTCATCGTCCTTCTAAACGACATCATTATCACAAACTTCAGGTAGAAGTTGTCGTTCAGAAGGATGATGAAAGCTCCACGACCAAACCATCCAGCTCAGAGAACAAACCTACATCAAAATCACCCCACCTGAGCTACAAATCTTCTCCACCATCTCAAGATTATTTATTAAAATCTATTCAGTTAAGAAAAAAGCACCTAGTTTTCTATGAAAGTTTTAACACTATTCTAGAACAAAAGTATCCAACTAGACACTCTGGTCAATCTGATTATTACTTTCGACATATTCTAGGAACAAATTTTACTATAGTTTGGATGGTATTTTAATAATATCATCGAATTATCTAATAAAATCATATTGAAACATCCAGTATGCTTAACTTCATGAGCTAGTAGGTTCACATGAAGGAGCCGGATTCATTTCATTAGTCACCAGGATTTTAACAGCTTACACTTTTAAACACACGTATGGTTCTAATCTAGTTCAGTATTAGTATTGTTATTATTAACGCAATGGGATAAATAGTGAGGTAGTATAACTTGTGAGACAATCATACAAAGGATTATCATTTGTATTTTTAATGCATAATTACCAGACGTCTGAACTGTCGCATTTTTATATCCTCCTATCGTTTGATGGATACATCGTTGTTTTACAAGTCATTATTCCAGATTTGTCAATGGTTAGTTATTCTCTTATTTCGCTGACTTTATATATGCAGGCTATGTACACTCTGTAATTTTCTAATTATGTTGCTTGGTTGTCAGACATTTCAGGTATATTGGTGTATAAGTTTTGAGTAACAAGTGAAATAAGTACCACGGTGAATTGATATTCTCTTTATCTTATGAGTGCCCATTTGGTTAGGTAGTGCTTGAAGACCAATAAGCGTTAAAGTTATGGTTGTTGTTCATTGGTTGATGGATGAATCCAATAATGGAAAGTCAACGGTTCTAGTCGCAAAATGGATGGATTAGTCGATAATCCAACTAGAAAGAAGTAAATCATACAAAGGATTTCCTGTCATCACGATCTAGTCATACGTGACCCAATATAAGTCAGGCATGAAATTGTTTTTTTTTTCAGATAACAATCATTGAATCGTATCACTTGGTAGTTCTAGTAACAACTTAGAACGTGCCATGAATTAACACTGGTTCAAATTGTTATACATTATTACCATGTATAAGAAGAGAGAAAACTAAAAATGTACAAAGCTTAAAGGGGTTGAAATATAGTTATTATTATAATGTACCCTTATAGGCCAGGGTAATTTTGCACTGGTTTTCAGGAAAACCAGACACCATCCAGACTTTCACGCGGCAACCCAAACAGTACAGCTCAATCCCGTTTAACAGGAGAGCCAGATACTGCCCAGGTTTAACCCAAGCAGTAAAGCTCAATCTCTCCCCATAGGAGAACCAGACACTATATGGGCTTCACCGCTACAATCTGAACAGTACAGCTCAATCCTGTGGCGCAGTCACACAGATACCAAGCACCCTGGTGGACCATTCGCACCTTTCTTATACACATTCACATCACATGTATAAGTCTTCCGATCAGTGATCGCATAAATCAATTATGCACAGCATGAACAGGTCAAAGTCGACCCATTCGTACTTCTAGGGATCAGTCCTATAGTACGTATAACCAGGATGTGGGTTGAAATATAAGATAATATTAATGATAGAGAGTGACAATACAGTAAATGTAGTTCCTTTGTACTACTTTTTTCTACTGAAGATATAATTTTTTTCATTCTATCAAAACAGATAAACTGTAATAGGTATAAAATGAACTATCCGTCCTTTTTTCCAAATTGACGAGAATACCATTCAACGAACAAGTGTGTATTAGGTGGATTTACTATATTATCTAAAATATACACTCTAGATAGAACAGTTACTGTTGATAGCTATGATTTGTAAAACTGTTTTCCAGCCATATTAAAACCTGTTTGGTCAAACTATATTTCCTAAAAGAAAACTGTCCTTCATTGTTGGCTTTCATTAGTAGTTAGTGAACTACCCAAATGCTCTGGTAAGGTCAGAGGTGGAGAGAGTCAGCTCTCCCTCTCCAAATGCTCTCACATGGACACGCATATACATCTACTACAACGGAAGTCCTACCAACTGCATTCTTTAAGTAAGGGTGTTTTAGTATATTAATTCTTGCTATAGCTAAAACTGTTTCTTAAAAACTGACTACTTTATAAAAGCAAATATCAGGAATGTACTAATAACTCTAAAATGATGATTTTAATCTGATCATTTTTCATATATAACCCCTATCAGCAAATTATCATAACACAAATCTAAGGAAAAAATACTTTATGATTACCGTTTGCACGACCGAAATAGTTCAAATCGTATAATCTGTAACTAGGACTCTGGGTGACATAGGTTGGAAAATCCTAGAGAATGTTAAATCCTTCGTCGTTCCTAGTGAGTCTTATTGACAAATGGTAACTAGCACGGAATGTTTATTACTCAAAGATTGTCGCAGATATCTTTTAATCACTTGACATCAAATATTATTAAATTTCCCAATAAATTTCGATGATAACTTCTGCCATGTAATGATAAGCTAAGTAACAAGAATGAGTTGAGTGGCTGGTTCGTTCGCATAATAAGCTCTTTCGTAGTATCTATTCACAACCACATCAGGAATAAAATCCAAAAGCTTCAAGCAAGCAAGTTACTTTTTAGCCATTGAGTTGCAATCAAATGATCGCTATTTCAAATTCCAGAGGTTTCACTATACAGAGTGACAATTATAATATATAATTAATAGGGAAGTTTCTCATTCGATATACCTGAATTCTACTTGTATGCAATGTCTCACCAGTAACTGACTTCAAGATGAATTCCTAACGTTAAACGTTGTTGTATCTGGTAGATCTATGTGATCGAAAGTTCTCGATTTAGTCAAGCCAAATGAGTTATAATGTACTACTCCTATGAAGTTTTAAACTAATAAAGCTTGCCAGTAATCAGATCAGCAATACCATTTAATTCATTTATTCTATGAAAGGTTTATATTTAAACGAATTTTATATATATATATATATATATATATATATATATCTTACTCGTAAAATTTCGGAGGTGGTACACCCAGAGTACGACTGACATCTTCAATTGTAATTATGCCTTTATCATTTGTATCAAATAGTCTTAACCATCTCTATATTGAAAAACCAAAGAGAAATAAGCAAAAACAAAGTTAAAATTAACAAAACAATAAATAAATATTATTATTAGAAGGGGTTTTGTGGAGATTTAGTATTTTCATAGTTGAAAGCGTGAGTCCATGGTGGGCTATCTTCAAATGACTCACGTTTTCAACTATTACAATAATAAATATCA
>NC_031496.1:29847592-29954219 GCF_000237925.1 Schistosoma mansoni
GGTTTTTTACATTAAAACAAATATATACATATATATGTTATTATCAGAAGGGGTTTTCTGGAGATTTAGTATTTTTATGGTTGAAAGCGTGAATCAATTGAAGCTAGACCACCATGGAAAATCTGGAAGCACTGGACGGCCATTTCATCCTATTATGGGACTCCCCAGCAGTGCGCATCCACGTTCAAACCACGTCTGTTGTGAGATAGGAACTCACTGAAGACAATTGGTGAACGGTTGCTCAACTTCGTGGATCAGTTGAAGTTAGACATTAACACCGTTGGATGTCGGCCGGCTCAGTGGTCTATCGGTTAAGTGCTCTGGTGAGAGACTGGTAGGTGCTGGGTTTGAATCTCGCGAGTGCGGGATGGTGAATGCGCACTGTTGATAAGTTCCACGATAAGATGAAACGGCCTTGCAGTGCTTTCAGGTTTTCGATGGTGTTCTAGCTTCAATTGGCTCACGCTTTCAATTATGAAAATAAATAAATAAAAGTAGTTAGTGTATAAAACAAAAAGTAGTATTTGTAATTATCGATAAATAATTCCTATTAAATTATTCATCTAATGTTATAAACGGTAGGTTACTTGTTATAATGCTAGGGTTTCTTGTTATAACAATCCTTTCACTTTTTACACGTATGTGGGACGTTAATTTACCTTAGACGAATATCTACACTAGATTCCCACCCAGAGTCTATTCTACAAGACTTCAACACAACTCAGATCAAGAACACGAGATTAGCCTGACGATAAAGTCAATATATTTCCACACCAAAATCCGACACAATCCAACAACAACAACAACAGTCAATCACTAATAATCAGGATAGGGGAATATATAACGCATATAACATCTGTCACACTATCTTCATGTCTGACTCATCAAAACAGTCAATCATTATCATTCTCGCCCACACATCATCTTTATATTATCACCTGATATTTGATATGCTCATTAAACTATTAAGTGGAGAAGATTTGTGGCTCAGGTAGGTGATTTTGATGTAGGTTTGTTCTCTGAGCTGGATGGTTTGGTCGTGAAGCTTTCATCGACCTTCTGAATGACATCATCATCACAAACTTCGGGCTGTGCTGATGATGTCGTTTAGAAGGACGATGAAAGCTCCACGACCAAACCATTCAGCTCAGAGAACAAACCTACATCAAAAACTATTAAGTCCATAATTGATGAGTTTACTATATGCTCAATAATATTTATTATCTTTTGTTACATTGTGATGTTGACTCAAAAATCATATGATAATGTATATCCATTATCAGATCACAACACAATACAATATTAGTGATAAAAGCATAACCTATACATAACTAGGTTATTTATGTTACGTAATCAAGTGTCGAATACATAATCAGTTAACTGTAACTTGTTAATGTTAAAAGATACATCAACATTTAATAACTTACAATCAGGGCAATGTAAAAACAAATACCGTAAATATTTCATAAATTCACAGTGAATATAAATCTTACGGACAATGAGTGGACGTGTGCAAAGGTGGAAAGTTTCGTGCTAAGGCCAAAACGCGATCAGCCCGTGCTGGTCTGCAGTTCCCGGTTGATCGTGTCTATCGTCTCCTTCGCAAGGGGAACTAGGCAGAACGTGTCGGGGCTGGTGCACCTGTATAAATATATATACTAATCTAATTTAAGGTAATTCTTAAAATTACACAGTTTCACTTCTAAATATCTATCTGATACCTTCAATTAAGTAATATCATCTAGATTTTCTAATCAAATGTTTCAGTCTAAAGAATGAGATGTAACTATTTTGATTTGATAATAGATCTTGGATTTCTTATTGATTGTTATTAAGTAATTAATTAATGAAAACACTTAACAGTTTATACTTTGTTTGAAAATACAGTGTTTTTTAAAATTGGGAGAGATACAATTCATTGAATTTAGTGCCAACTACTTTGTCATATCTTAAGACATAAAAGTTAGCATACTGATATGTAGTGATAAGGTCAAAAGGTAACTTCCTCCAGTAAAACATGAAACAATATCGTTATACTGACAGAAATTAATCTAGGACATTTTAGCATTGGAATTAAGCATTTGATGGTTCTCATTTTACATGCACATTGACGTATCAGAAACGATTTCAGCCTTCAACTTGTATTTTTATTTTCACATTATATGAAGACAAATTAACAACTAACATCAAATATTATTAACTCAAACTTACACATACACACATACACACGATCATTCATTTATTTAACTTCAGATTATAAACTTTTCACATGATTCGCATATATCATGACTGGATCAATGTTAGGCCACTAGTCAAAACCTGGGAGCACATGGAGTCCGCTTTGTCCTAGTATGAGACTTCTCTGCAGTGCACATCCACGATCCCGCACGCGGGACTCGAACTCAAGACCTTCTTTCCTGCGCGCGAACACTTAACCTTTAGAGCTAGCACCAAACGGTGGTCTAACATTCATCCATTCATAATATCAATTTAAACTCAACAATCTCCACAGCCCTATACTGATTCGCATATAAATAACTGATGTTATTCTACTTACTAAAGTCAACATCTATATATGATTGGATAATCATAGTAAAGATTTATTATTCAAACCACGTCCGTCGTGAGATAGGAACTCACTGAAGACAATTGGTGAACGGTTGCTCAACTTCGTGGATCAGTTGAAGTTGGACATTAACACCGTTGGATTTCGGCCGGCTCAGTGGTCTATCGGTTAAGTGCTCTGGTGAGAGACTGGTAGGTGCTGGGTTTGAATCTCGCGAGTGCGGGATGGTGAATGCGCACTGTTGATAAGTTCCACGATAAGATGAAACGGCCTTGCAGTGCTTTCAGGTTTTTGATGGTGTTCTAGCTTCAATTGACTCATGCTTTCAATTATATACATATATCAATTCTCATATGACTATTCATTACATAATAAATCATTTGATTAAATGTGTTATTATGCTTATACAAATCCAATAAGTTAGATAATCTAATCTCATAATGAATCCTACTAGATAACATGGATCAATTAAGTTGTCTCGAGTAACATTCTTATCATGATTAACAGTAGAATATCATATATGAATCTAACGATCAATCATAACTAAATCTTGACAAGTTCCATTCATCATGATGCTTTAATAATAGATTACTAAATTGATTTATATAATTAATTAATAAGAGGTTAAAAATAGAGAGAAAGGTCTTGATATTGTTCTGTATTAGTTAATTTTAACAGCAAACATTCTAAGCAAAGATGGCTGGTGGCTAGCAGTGAAGTTCAAGACATTCCCCACTTCGTCCTATTTAGGACTCATCAACTGGATGTAACTGCATCCCAGAGTTGATTCCAGGTTTTCGATGGTGGTCTAGCTTCAATTGACTCACGCTTTCAACTATGAAACATACTAAATCTTCACAAAACCCCTTCTGATAATTAATATAATCATATGCTCACTAGTGACTTCGAGAAGTATATCCAGGAGCTCTAGTGAGAAGCAGTGACCAGTGGAGTCCAAACAAATATGTTGGACGAAATGTTGGAATTATTTAAATTTCGATCACTGAGATTATTTCGAATTTAATTTTCACAAATAACATATATTCGGCTCCCTATTTCTGTCAAACTATTCGTCTAATTATCAGCGCGTATTCGTATAAACAACTGTTTAGTGTTTTCTAACAAATACTGATCGATGATAAAAATAGTCTTTAAAGCGGTTAACTAATAAATTCGATCATTTTACTTAACTTTATTTGAATTAGGAAAATATAATATGAGGTTAAATAATGGTAATTAATGAAGTAAGTTCTACGTCTCCTTATCAATTGAATTTTACTAGTCATATAGACCAATGACCAGTAGATCGTAGATGAAAGTATATGCTCTCATTCACCAGATCAATTTAGAATTCTCATTTTACTTCTGTTTAAATAGTTGTTTGACACAACATTAGGATTTGTACTTAAAGGACGCCGGATGGCTAAGTATACGAGGCTGAATTATGTACATTAGTCATATAATGTATAACACTGATTTATCTCATAACCAAGCTAAATGGGACAGATCTGATTTCCCATGAAATTATTAGCTTGAATGAGGTTGAAGATACACTTTAACAATGAATGATAACAATGACCTGATCAATGTTTAAGGCACTCCAGTATTCATAGTACGGATTTCTTTGTTGTGCAAACATATTTATACATCAAACTCAGCTGTCTATAATATGTGTTGATAGATTGATAATAATAGTGAAAACGAACTAAGAAAAAACAGATATTCAACATGATAGCCACGTGATTTATTCTAACTTTGGGACAAACAACTCCGCCTGTAGCTATTCTAGAGTTACTACCGGTCCCAAGCCCGGGTAAAGGAGGAGGTTTGGGCATTGGGTTAGCGACCCCATCCCGTAGAAAAGCTAACTCGCTAAAAAAACGCTAACCAGAAAATTTGGGACAAACAAATAATTCTAGTTTTTCCAGTTATTCTTCCACATATTTCGCTCCGTCATTTATTTTTGTGTAACCTTGAGCACTTTTTATACATAAGTATGATATAGGTGTGTATCTACCTATTTCGTCTATTTCTATCATACCAATGAAAACTGTGTCAACTTACTGTACTCTGAGTCGGTTTATAACTGCAATTGCCTCATCTTTCATTTTCTTAACTGTTGCTTAATATTAGGATGTCTGAAATACATGTATCAAAAAGCAATTCATATTTGACATTTATGGTCTACATTGTATCAATGTCATTTGTTGACAGAATGCATATGAAGTAAATATGATATACATTTCATCGTCGACAGTGTTGTTCTGCTAAAAAGGAGTCGATTGGAGATGGGGGTTACTTAAATTTTCTCTTAATATAATTCATATTTACTACTAAGAAGATGAGATTATTTGAACTTGTATTTAGAAGTCGAAAATTTAATTATTTCTGTCAGACTGATTTATCAAAAATCCATAAATTAGAAATGATGGTCACTTCAGAAATTTAACTCTCTATAAAAGTAAATGAGTTTTGATATGGCAAAGAAGATTTGCAACTCAGATGGATGCTTCTGATAATATAATGTTACCAAAAGTAGAATGTTGAATTTGAGAGATGCTACATAAATTAGGCACTGATAATGTTACCCAAAATGACAATGTTTTATTTAGGCCTTTGTAATACAATAACCATAGTTACTATCAGGACTCAGTGGCCGAGTGGATAACGCAATGACGATGGAAGCGAAAGGTACTGGGTTCGAGTCCCGGAGTGAACATCAACTCTGAGATGTAGGTACATCGAGCTGACGAGTCCCAAATAGGACGAAGTGGCGCGCGTCCTGGATTCCACTGCTAGTCACTATCCATCTTTGCTTATCATAGTTACTATGGTTGTAGAGCCTAATGATAAATTTATTGAAGACAATTAGCCTCTCAAATAGTACTTATTCTCGATAAATACTATTCGATTCAAGAGTATTCAGTGAAGTGAGTACAAGTCAGTGGACATTCGTTTGTAAAAAAATTAAGTAAAAGAAAAATCGATTTTTTTAAAAATACGTGCTAGTTACTATAAGTTATTCTGTTGTCAATGAGATTCGTCATTGTATAGTGGAAACTATAGTGGCTTCTGTTAATCCGCTCCACTCTCGGCGCCATTGCGACTTTGGTTCAACAGTAAAAGTCAAGTATACAAATCATTCTTGAATGAAGTCTTGTTACATAATTATGTAAACTGGTCCAGATATGCACAGGATTTCCATAGACTGTATTCTATCATCAATATACCTGAACGATATATTATGAGTGTAGACGCGTGAAGAAAATGGCACTTTCTTATAATAATATTTTGTTTATTAACTTAATGCTAAAAGAAGTACGTAAAGTGTAATAGAAAAAAGGCAGAGAAGCTGTAGTTTATCTTGATGTAAATGTAAAACAGTCATTTCAATGTCATCAAATATAAACTTATATATCTGAAGAGCAGAAAGTGATTCAATGCTGTCATCTAGCTAATTGAAAAAAGTGGAATTCATGATTGAATGTATTGGGGGGGGATTTGACTCAATCAATTCTAATGAAATCTAACGATCTAAGCAACTTTAACATTTCCAAATTTAAAAAAAAAACTAGTATGGGGATTGAATGAAGATTATTGTAAAGTATAGTTTGCATCATCGACTGACGTTAGCTAGAAATTCTTTAAAAATCAGGAAATATTGAACATTTGTTCAGTCCTTGTATGTGAATTCATAACAGTGGATATACAAGATCTCACCAGGAATCAAACTCAGGACCTTTAGGTTTCACGATCAGTGCTTAATATTCAGACCACTGAGTCAGGATCCAACATTTTACATTTTGGTTGATGTCCAATGCTTCCTGGTTCTCACCACGAGCACAAACTAAGGTTAGTACATGTTGCAAACTACTAACTAAATAATGTACCATGAAATCTGCCAGAAATATTCATTCAAATAACCTATTTTCACTGACTTTTCAATTAACCGACAATAACCGAATGCAAATAAATAAGAAGATTTTACTTTGATTTATACAAAACTATTGTAGTTTACTTTATGGACCGATCTTAGTAAGACTACCATTGAAAAAAAAGAAACAGCTGTTTCGTCTCCATCACGAGGAATTAAACTCAGGGCCTTTGTTTTCGAACACGGACGCCTAACCTCTAGACCAATGAGTCGGAACCCAGTTATCTACCAATCTAACGTCAATCAATTCATGACATTGCTCTAAAATCTTCTAACTAATGTTTCCTGATTCTCTGTGGTGGTTTAACTAATACCAGTCTTCGGTGCAAACTTTGAAAATTTAACAACCTCCGAAAAACCATATTCTTATGATTATCCTCTGCTAATTAGTGACACATCGATGAATGTAATTTCTGAAGTTTTAGTGCGAAATCGTGACCAGTGGCTGTAAGTTACTCACTGAAATCAATAGAATGTGGTGCCTCAATGTTGGAGATTGATCCAATTTAGATTTGTACACAAAAAAATTACAGCTCACTGGTCTAGAGACTAAGCGTTTAGACATGAATCTGAAGGTTCTTGCTTCGATCCCTTTTTGTAAGAATAAAACATTTATCCAATGCTCTTTGGCTTACAATGACGATTAAACTAAAAATCAGTCTAAAATGAAAACCATGCCAATTTAACCATCTCCACAAAACCTCTATGCCAAAGTTTTTTCTTTTTGTACTTAAGTTTTGGTAAATCAATCAATTAAACAAAACCATATCATTGTTTGTTGAACTTTATAAAATAATTGTGTTTTATATAAGTAGTCTCTGTCGCTTTGTTTGTTTGCTTGTTTGTTCTGAACCAACATCTACTACAACCAAGCATGTTATTTATTAAATTAACAAATTAATTATATCATAACAAAATAATGGATGATAGAGGTCAAATACTTTAAATTAAAATAGTAAATAATAATAATAATGAGAAGAAGAAGAAGAAGACGGAGAAGAAGAGGAAGAAGAAGAAGGAGGAGAAGAAGAAGAAGAAGACGGATAAGAAGAAGGAGAAGACGGAGAAGAAGAAGAAAGTAAATAATGAAGTATTGAGTTACCTATACAACATTACAATGAAATAATAACTAGAAAAAGAAACACAGTCGTTAACCTTGATGCTTCAAATGATTATGATGAAAACAAAAGAAAACACAATAAAATATAGAATTCAATCAATCATACAATGAAGGTAAATGTGATCTTTCATTAAAATAAATGAATGAAGTAAGAGTTTATTAATATTGTGACTTTACTTCATTATTACAATCTCTGTTTAATATAGAAGTATGCGAATTATGTGTTTGTATGTGTGTGTTGGGGGGGGGGTATTTTTACAAAATACAACTCTAGTTGGTAATTTATCAAAAACGCTGTTTACGTATTTCAGGCACTATGCTATCAACTTCTCGTTTCAATTATTAGATTGTTTTAATGCTATGCTTGTGCTATTAATAACTATTGTTATGTGACTTCATTATCAATGTAATTGGATTTTATATGGTTACTATGTAGCCGATTCACTTTTTCTTTAGTCTTTCGTCTTCAAGATTTTATCCCACACACTCTACACTTTATACTATCATAGCACAAAATGTACCTTCAGACTAGTTGCAAACCTACTACAGGCCAAACGTTAAAGAACACTATTATGCATTCTTTGATTTTGAATAAGATGCTCCTATGACAGGTCAGGGGGTTCATCAGATTCACTGATGCTATTGCTATGAGTAATTGCTCATACATTTCTCCAAGAATCGTAGGCAGCCATTAAAAGAATAAATAACATTTAGAAAGAACTGGAAGAGAGAGTCCAGGACAAAACGGGTTGGAGACTTACGCCATATGAGGGATAAGAGGTGAAAGTAAATAAGTAATTGCTTACTATTTATGCTAGATTAAATGAAATATCTCCAGTTTATGTATCAAATAAGTACTTCTTAGATGATATTGAAACGATTTAAAATGTTCAAACTATGGTGAAGAAATACACAAGCAAATTAGATATATGATCAAATGTGTGGTTGGTAAGGAAATAGTGGGATATACAAATCGAGCATATTATCAAACTGATTTGTCGAGGGACATATGTATATGATTTTGATCAACATTAAAATCAAAAGACTAACATTGTTGAACATCGAGAAATTGATGAACATTTAAAAATGTGATAGATCATTATTACTGGTAAATGTTGACTGTTAATAGATTATGTTAACAGATACTATATGATATCTGCAAGCCAAGAACTAACTTCAAAGTGAGAATCTTTAATACGAACGTCAAGACAGTCCTACTGTACTGAGCTGAAACGTGGAGAACTACTACATCCATCGTCAAAAAGGTACAAGTATTTATAAACAGTTGTCTCTGCAAAATACTCAACATTCATTGACCGGATACTATCAGCAACAGCGTTTTATGGGAGAGGACAAATCAGCTTCCAGCTGAAGAGAAAATTAGGAAAAGACGTTGGAAGTGGATCGGACATACATTGAGGAAATCACCAAACTGCATCACGAGGCAATCCCTAACTTGGAATGGTGAAGGGAAGCCGAAAAGAGGAAGACCAAAGAACACAATACGCCGGGAAATACAAGCCGATATGAAAAGGATGAATGTTAACAGTAAAGAACTGGAAAGGATTGCCGAGGATAGGTTTGGATGGAGAATGCTGGTGAGCGGCCTATGCTCCTCCACGAGGGGTAACAGGCGTAAGTAAGTATGCCAAGAACACTTGTACAAGAAAATTTACTGTCCATTCTTCATCAAAATGGTGTGTAACATTCAAATCTGATAAAATATACTTATCCTAAACTCTGAATCATTAAGTTGCGGAAAGAAAATGGTAGATATGACACTTGGCTAATTATTCTTTGGTAAAATTAGTGTATATACATTTTTTAAATGTTTATTAAACAGCTTTCTTAAGGTATTTATTCTGTTTAATTAACTGAACTGTATTAAGATCATCAGTAGATCAAAGTTAGATAACCACTGAAAGTCTGGAAGCACTGGAAGACTATTTCATCCACTTATGGAAATCCTTAACAGTGCACATTCACAACCATTTTCCAGATTTTCAATGGTTGTCTAATCTAGATCACTGACCAATGGATAGACTTGTGAAATGGAAGATCATTGGTTCTGTTACTATAAAGTGGATTCATCAATAATCAGATTCCTGTGTGGTTAGTGTACCACGAGATTTAGATTAGCATCGCAAGTCACAATAGAAAAATTCAGTAATAATATTGATATCTCATTATAAATAGTTAAGCATTTATCTCGAATGGATAAACAACAAGCAAAGACGATCCAGTGAAAACAATTTTTTTGGTGATATCGTTTACTGAAGCTTTTCAATTGTATAAATATTTACTTAACAGATTCATTTTAATAGTTGAAATCATGGGTCAATTGAAGCTAGATCACGAGGGAAAACCTGGGAGCACTGGACGGCCGTTTCGTCCTATTATGGGACTCCTTAGCAGTGCGCATCCACGATCCAGGTCTGTTAAGTGCTCTGGCGCGAGACTGGTAGGTCCTGGGTTGGAATCTCACGAGGCGGGATCGTGGATGCGCACTGCTGAGGAGTTCCACAATAGGACGAAAAGGCCGTCCAGTTCTTCCAGGTTTTCCATGGTGGTCTAGCTTCAATTGACTCATGATTTCAACTATGAAAATACTGAAATCTACACAAAACCCCTTCTGATCTTAACAGATTTATTCATCTACTGAAACATCGAAAGGGACTACATTATAAAATCGTCGAAACTTTGAAGTTTCACAAGGAAGTTGTGGAGATAGGATACATATCTGTAAATTTACTTCTCAATATTCAATACATGTACAATATCTAACATTTTTACGTTCATTTAGTGAATGAATACTGCAGTTTAAGAGCATAATTTTCACTGAATCCAAGCTCTAAATTTCAATTTATTTTCGTTCTGATCCTACAATTTGGTGTTACAGTAGTGTGATCACACTAAACATATATAGATACCATTAGACAATTAAAATGAAGTTCCTAATGAAAATTATGCTCTTCTATGGAGAACTTATCAACTAAGTGAACGACAAATATTAGATATCGCAGTTTCTATTCAACATATTCTCATACAATCCTGTGTACTATATTATGGGTTACAGATAAACAGTAAACTTTGAAAATAGTTTATAAATCAAAATATGAGAAGAAAATTGTCCACTTGATGTATCTTAGGAAAAGAAAAGGTAAAATGGTGGTTGGAGGTGGTCAACAGGAAACTCTGGACCCGGGTTTCGTGCTACTTGGCACTTGTCAGCAAGGTCTATCTGTAATCTTGAGGGAACTGGTGCTCCCTGATGGATTTGATCCCGTGTCACTCAGCTTCACAGTCAGAGACGTTACCACTGGGCTACTCGGGCCGCAACCGACCGCCACCCCCAACCACCATCTTATCTCAACATAGTGCACGCAGCGTCGAGCCACCTAGACTAGTGACTACATTGCGACTTGATCGACAGCATTCGATCAGCACTAAGAAGGACTGGACACGCATGACATTGATCACCACGCAGTGATCAATCAATTGTGAATGAAAAGGTAATATGGGAGCACAGCTTAGTGATAATGACGAGTAATTAATAACTATAAGGATTTACGTAGGAGATTATAATCATAGTATGATGAATGATAGGACATACTACTTCTGTTTACGTATTTCAAGCTTTAATAGTTGAGTTATGTATTCGCACTATTTTTTTTATTTTTACTGTGTGTATTTTTGGAATATCATCCTGGAAAAGTAAAGTAACCAGAATTGAACAATTATATTGACTTTCTTATGCTATCTGACAATCAGATAGGATATTAGTCAGAGATATGTTTCAGGAGAGCTTGCTTTTCGTAGACAATGTCATCAACTCCCTAGAAGCAAGTAAACATATAAATGAACATTGATGCCAACTAAAATGTATGATTTTAGGGTCTCATTTGAAATATTTTCTCTAAATTCCATGGTAATAAAGAGAACTGATTTTGTTAGTGTAGGCAACTCTCAGGATTAATTATAGTAAAGATTCTGGAAAGCGTCTTATTCTCCTGAACATGGAGAATTGTCGAGAGGCTTAAGCAATTCACAGATTTAAGGCCAACCTCTGCTTATAACATGTATAGTCTCTTATTCTATCATATTATTTGCCTTCTTTCATAACCTTTTAGTTGAATGATAGTTATATTAGATGTTTGAGATTGTTTAGAAAGTTATTGAAGTATTTTTTGACTCTTGTCAAACAAAAATCCTTAAATTTTTTCAAGGTGAGAACACTTATCTTTATAAGCAAAGATGGATAGTGGCTAGCAGTGGAATCCAGGACGCGCGTTTCGTCCTATTTGGGACTCATCAGCTGTATGTACCTGCATCTCACTCTGGGACTCGAACCCAGTACCGTTCGCTTCAAACGCCATCGCGTTACCCACTCGGCCTACCTCATAGAGTTCTTATCATCAACTCTCATCATTTATAATGCAAAAAAGCTATGGGGTTAGGTATGAAGGGTAAAACTGGAGTTTTGAGAGTGATTTATGAATTAGGGTTGAGATTTTTCAACTCGAACTGACATCAACTTTGATGCACTGCTTCCTCTTTCTGTTACGAATTTGACGAACATTTTGTTGAGGTTAAAGGAAACATTAGATAAGTAGAATGTTAACTATCTTCAATAAACACTCTTGATCATGCCATTTAACTACATTGAGCACTTTAAAACAGATTATGTCTTAAGAGCAAGTATGTTTTGCAATTTAGCTAAAGCAGCATGTCAGTATTGACATATAAATTATGCAGCATTGGACTTAACGTCTTATGCAAAATACATAAGGTGTCATCTTAATTATGATTGGTTAACTCAAGGCCGTCAGTGTGCTATGGTTTTACCACTTTGTTAAGTCACATTGATAATATTTAATGATATAATAGAAAATTTTATGAACAAATTTGTGAGATCAGATGATTCGTCAGTGGTAGGTAACAACTAGCAGGAAAACCAGAACACTTATCTTCGATTATAAAACATTAAACATAACTCATCATGTTTTGAGATTAGGTGGTCGAGAGGAAACTCTGAACATAAGTTACGTGTTATTCAACACACGTTAGTAAGGTGTACCTATCATCTTGAGGGAACTACTGCTGAGTGACATGGGTTCGAATCCTACAGGAAGTACAAGTTACCTCAAGAGTATATGTACGCCTAACTGACAAGTGTCATCTAGGACGAAGTCAAGGTCCAGATTTATCTTCTGACCGCTTAACATCACAACACAGTTCATGCACTGTTGATTTTGTTACTCTAATGGTTAGATTACAACTTAATCGATAAAATTCAATTATTAACGCTACAGAACACGATTTTACCTCCTATTTGGTGATCATCTAGTGTTAGAAATCTATCCCATTTATTTATATTAATCAGTTGTAGTCGATTTGAAGGCAGTAAAATTTTAACGATATTTAGATTTCGGAATAACTTATATCATACTTTAAAAATTCAGGAGACAATCTTATTGATTGTGGTTAACATAATCCGCGTGACAAAACAAAGTCATGGTCTCACAGAATTTTGAATGGTGTCTCTGAAGATTATTCTTCAAAGTAAAACAGCCCCTCTAACTGGATTATTCGTCTCCATGATGGCTTTGAAGTTGATAAGGTGGTGAAACTATAATTTATGGACATAATATTGAGATTTAAAATAGAAATTCTTTGATTTCAACACGAAATTCATTCATCCCAATGGCTAGATACTATTTGGACATTGTAGCTGTTATCAGATCCTAATGAAAACATTTACTTTAATTTCTAACCTTAACATCTAGTTCTAAGATCTATTCCTAACTCCTCACATTAATTTTTGACCTTAATAGGTAAGGTATATTTTCTCAAGACTCTTTTATGATACCATTCTAAGGTTATCCATAAATTCTACTTTACATATTTGTTGAACAAACTAATATATTATTATTATTAGTTTTATATAGTTGAAATCACGAGTCAATTGAAGCTAGCCCACCATGGAAAACCTAAAAGCGATGGATGGCTGTTTCGTCCTATTGTGGGACTCCTCAGTAGTGCGTATCCGCGATTCCGCACTCACGACATTCCAACCCACGACCTATCAGTCTCGCGCGCGAGCGCTTAACCACTGGACCACTGAGCCGGCCAGCATCCAACAGTGTTAATGTCTAGCTTTAACCAATCCACGAAATTGAGCGACACATCCACCAATGTCTTCAGTGAGTTGATATCTCACAACAGACCTTGTTGAACTCCACTGGTTACTACTTCTCCCTAGAACTCCAGGAAATATCTCTTGAAATCAGTCACTAGTAAGCATATGATTATTAACAGAAGGGGTTTTGTGGCAATTTTAGGAATTTTATACAGTTGAGATCATGAGTCAATTGAAGCTAGATCACCATGGAAAACCCTGAAAGCACTGAATGATCATTTCGTCCTATTATGGGACTCCTTAGTAGTGAGCATCCACGATCCCGCCTCGTGAGATTCTAAACCAGGACCTTTCATTTATTACAAAATACATTGAAACATTTCAAAGAATCTCCTTTGAAACATATATCAATAAATAAATAAATAATCAATATCTTCTTTACTTACATCAACCATAGATAAATCTTCACCAATACTTAATGCATATTTAAATAAATCCCTTCTTGATATAATTCCATCTCTATTTTTATCAATTACTGTAAATTGTTCAAGATATTCCATAATTTTTTTGGATACAGTCAATTCATTCAATAAATAAATAAATAAACAAAGAAGAAGAAGAAGGGTGATGAAAACGAATAAAAGGTACTATTCAATTCAGTCTAATCATTATTGTCACAGTTACTATTACCTTTCTCTCATACATATACATATGTATATGTATGTATATATGATACAATAAATTAAACCTTTTTTATCACATTGTGTGTAGTTGATAAGTTGAGAAGAAGAAGAACAACAAAAAAAAAAGAGAGATGTAATTTATTGATTAATCAACCAGTGATTTGATAACACACAAATAAAAAACAGCACACATATTTGTCTTTTTTTTTGTAGATTTGTATGCATAGTAACATAGTTCAATATATACTCAAGTATAAATAATAAATAGATTTAAAATTGTGTTAGTATTGGTGCATAGTTTTGTGTATGTATGTATGTATGTATGTGTGTATGTGTTAGTAGATGTGTGTATGTGTTAGTAGATGTGAGTTTGGTTTTAGTGTTGAATGATATGGTGATTTGTTGAATAATAAATGAATAACTATGGGTCAGTAAGAGAATAATAATATTAATGTTGTTTCTTATAATATTAATGTTGTTTCTTATTTATCAGAAGGGGTTTTGTAGATATTATGATAGTTTTAATAGTTGAGTTCATGAATCATTTAAAGCTAGATCAGCATGGAAAACCTGGAAGCACTGGACGGCCTATTATCGTCCTATTGTGGGACTCCTCAGCGGTGCGCATTCACGATCCCACCTCGCAAGATTCGAATTCAGGACCTATCAGTCTCACGCGCAAGAGGTTAACCTCTAGACCACTGAGCCGGTTGGCATCCTACGGTGTTAATGTCTAACTTCAACCAATCCACGAAATTGAGAGACACATCCACCAATGTCTTCAGTGAGTTGCTATCTGACAACAGACCTGGTTGAACTCCACTGGTCACTGTTTCTTAATAGAAAGGAATGAACTCAATAAAGGGGAAAATATATTGGTAATTTCAAAGTTGTAATTTTGATTGAATAATAAAAACATTTTCGGAAATCATTAGTTGATTTGATTATTATGCTTATAATTATTGAAGAGAATTGAATTCATTTAATTGGATTAGAATAATGTTTACTGACTGAATATCATGGACTGACCTTAATTAGAGAATCGTTAAATACTAGGAAGCACTGAAGATATTTTTCAGTCTAGCATGGGATTCCCTTGAAGTTTTCACCTATGAACCCACCTTGAGTCAAACATGTTATAACGTGTGAGGGCGTATGTCCCCTGTTAATATATGAACGATAAGACCGCCAATCAGAGAGTAGCGAATTATCGATTGGGACAGTGACACACGAAAAACCGTACGAGCAGTCTAGAGTGCGTATCGGTCCTGCTATCTGCCTAGCCCAGCCAGTTAAGTCCAGAACACCAATAACAGTCTCTGCGATATGAATCATTATATTTCAAACATACTGGCTTTATATACCAAACAAACTGATCACAACGCACCATAAAATAAAAAATAACATTTGTGCAAGATTTAGTCAAATGTGGCTGTGAATAGGGGGAACAGTAATCAATAGACTAGGGATAACTCAAGAATGGTAAATCGTATAGTAGTCTATAGGTCAAAATAAAGCTCACAATGAAAGGAACATGAATATGAATAGTTTAGTTACTTAACAATTATACAATAAGAAATATATATATCATATTGGTCCATAAATAGTCCTCAAAGGTTACCATTCATAATTCACCACGAGATATAACAAAACACATGACCATCAAGGTTCGCGATAAACTCTTAGCCTTCAGACTATAAAGATGACATTCAAATGAAATCGCTTTCCAATAAATAGATTTGGGAATTAAAAATATTATTCTTAAAATATTCCATTAAGACAGTACGGCAAGAAGTTATCAGTCAAATAACAAATCACTAATCAATGGTCAACATATAGGACATGGAACAACCATTAGGGCGTCAATTATGACCGATGCATTGATAATTTGCGACAAGACTTCCCTCAAACTCCTTCCACTCTTGATAATAAATATGTTTACGAAGATAGGTATTTTGATCAGTGAAACGAGTTTTGCATCTTGCAGAATATAAAGATGATTTTTAACTGCTGTATTTAATAAAGCATGTTATTGTCAAATGACTTGAATAGGTAAAAGTGTATATGTGTGGTAGGGGGATTAGGAACGATGATAGGGTAATGACAGGTTGCATTTACTAAAAGAATAACTTAACTGAAGTGTACTTTACTGTATATATTCGGATATATGGGATAAAAGCACCCAAGATGTTAAATGTGTAAACGTCTATGAATGTATCAGTCTACATGTGTATATGCAGATGTTTATAGTTCGTTTAAAAGCATCGCTGATAAAAATAATAGAATGATAAGAATCTAGTGATACCCTCCAGCCAGCTTACGCTTTGTACTTCGTCAATCAGGTTTTCAGATATTTTTCATCCAGAATTAGCTTATTCTAGATAACAAATGAAAAGTCGAAAACACTGGGTAGCAAGCTATCTTGTCTTCTTTGTATGAATATTTTCAAAAGTTGATATACACGACCACTTCATGCAGACTTATTACTTACTTAGGCCTATTACTCCTCGTGGAAGCATAGGCAGCCGAACAGGATTCTCAATCCAACTCCGTCCTTGGCAATCCCTTCCAGTTGATATTCATCCTTTTGATTTCTGCTTCCAATTCTCAATAAAATGTGTCCTTTGATTTTCCTCCTTTCCTTTTTCCATGAGGATTCAAAGTTAGGGCTTACCTCCAGATGTATTTTGATGACTTCCGCAATATATGTCCTATCCAAACTTCAAGCAGAGCTCAGATACTGTTATTAAATACATGTAACTATATTTCTAATATAATTTAAAGATGAAAATGAAATTAGCAGTCAAAAACGATCTAATTAAATTAGGTAGATTTCTTTAAAATTCAGTTGCCAAGAAATTTGACATTTTACGAATATAAAACATAAGACAGGGGTTAATCAATATTTTGGGATTAAAGATTTTGTTCATATCAAAAGGGTTGGTTAAAAACACATCAAATGGTTGAAAAAATGATGCTCGTCCATAGTCGGATGCCATTCTGCTGATAGTTTGAAACGGAAGTACGTTTTCAGGTGAAAAGCAGTGAAGAGAAATATTCTTTGAAAATATTTCACTTCAGTGTGTTTATTTCCAGCTAGCGTGGATTCTATCAGTAATAAATATACGATTATTCAACATTAACAAAAGGTTTTCCGACTAAATCAGAAGAAGTTTAGAAGGTGCTTGTTATATCTTGTGGTCAAGTGGATGCACAGTTAATGTCTGAAGTGATAAGACCGCCAATCAGAGAGCAGCGAATTATCGATTGGAACAGTGACACACAAAAACCGTACGAGCAGTCTAGAGTGCTTATCGGTGCTGCTTCTGCTCAGCCCAGCCAGTTAAGTTCAAAACACCAATAACAGCCTCTGTGGTATGAATTATTGTATTTCAAACATACTGAGTTTATATTACCAAGCAGACTGACCACATTGTACCAATAAAATAGGAAATAATATTTGTACAAGATTTAGCCAAATGTGGCTGTGAATGTGGGAGGCAGCAATTAATAGACTATGGATAACTCAAGAATGGTGAATCGTATAATAATAGTCTATAGATCAAAATAAAGCTTATAATAAGGGGAACATGAGTATGAATAGTTTAGTTATTTAGCAATTATACGATGATAAATATATGCATAATACTGGTCCATAAATGGATGCCAAAGTTACCATTCACTATTGTTATCGGGACAAAACAATACTGTTTAAAATCAATATTCGCTGAACAATAATTTAAACCAGGGAGAAGTGAAGAACCACTTTATTTTAGTTAATAATTCAACAGGAAAAGTGTGCAACAAATAAAGCTCCGTTTAGTATCGAGCATATAAACTTTAGATTACGTTTCTGTCTTCCTCGTTGAACAGGTACTTCGCGGATGTATCAAGCCCATAACATTCAACTTTCTTTGTTCAGGGCAAATCAAATTTGATGGCTGCTTTCCTATCATTTCGACTGATTTTTCCACACTTTTTCATGACTCTAAAACATATTTTCACATTTAATCTACCAGTTATTATTTATGTATGTATTTCATTTAATCATATCCTTTCTTGTCTTGTATATTCTAACCCTAATATTATTTTGTCAATCTTATTCGAGGGCATATGAAACAACTATACGATACAACGAAGAAACTGGCAGGGAGATATAGCAAACCGGAGAGACCAGTCAAGGACAAAGAAGAAAAGACAATCAAACTGAGTCAAGAACAGAGGAAAAGATAGGCAGAATACTTTGAGGAACTAGTGAATAGACCAGTTCCATTGAATCCACCGAACATCGAAGCAGCACACACAGACCTATGGAACTCAAAACAACTGTCAACTAACTTAAAAGTGACAATCTTCAATACGAACGTCAAGACAGTCCTACTGTACTGAGCTGAAACGTGGAGAACTACTACATCCATCGTCAAAAAGGTACAAGTATTTATAAACAGTTGTCTCTGCAAAATACTCAACATTCATTGACCGGATACTATCAGCAACAGCGTTTTATGGGAGAGGACAAATCAGCTTCCAGCTGAAGAGAAAATTAGGAAAAGACGTTGGAAGTGGATCGGACATACATTGAGGAAATCACCAAACTGCATCACGAGGCAATCCCTAACTTGGAATGGTGAAGGGAAGCCGAAAAGAGGAAGACCAAAGAACACAATACGCCGGGAAATACAAGCCGATATGAAAAGGATGAATGTTAACAGTAAAGAACTGGAAAGGATTGCCGAGGATAGGTTTGGATGGAGAATGCTGGTGAGCGGCCTATGCTCCTCCACGAGGGGTAACAGGCGTAAGTAAGTAAGTAATCTTAGTCGAACTGAATATGAAATACTTCGTTATTAGATTAACCGAAAATCTGCGACTGAGAAATCAATATTCACTTAGATTTTAAGCTAAAAATACGTTGACTATATTACATAAGTGTTATATCATAACGAAGATTAAACTAGGGGTAACTTCTGGGAACTACTTATGGACTGTTATCATATATATATACTCTTTTTGTGTAACCGTTAAGTAACTAGATTATGTATATTTATATTCCTTTTATGAGCTTTTATTTGATCTCTTGACTGCTATCATGAGATTTACTATTCTTAAGTTATTCCCAATTTATTAGTTGGTCTCTCACACTCAGCCAATTTTCAGCTCTTTCATGGTAATGATGTGGTCTGGTTTACTTGTATTATAAACCAAGTATATCTGAAATATAGAATTTATATAGTGGAAGCTGATATTGATGTTCTGGACTCAATAGGCAGGGCTAGACGATAAGGATCAATAAGGATTCTAGGCTGCTCGTACCGGTCAATACGTCATTGGTTTGGCACGGTATTAAGATTGTATAAACCGTATTCTGATTGGCAATCTTATCATGTGATTATCAATCAAGTAAAAGTCATAACAACAAGACATCTTGGGAGGAATGTGATAAGTGTTCTATTTATTTATTTAAACACATAAACATTGGTACAAGAGGACACCAAATTTATATGCGCTACATAAATCATTCAATTTGTATGAGGGCTGGGATACTGCCCGAGCACCCAAACCGAAGCAATTGTTAATCTTATGTCAAATTACAAGCTAGCCAATCAGATTACAATAGAAAATCAAACTAAAAGTGAAGATTGATTGACAACATTTAGTGATGATAATGAGTTATATGATATGATGATAATCACAGATAAGTATACATATGAATGTTATTAAATATGGGATTTCTCACTAAGCTACAAATATATTTCAACACTTTTATGCGTTTAGATTTTAGGATGTGGGTAACGTTAACATATCTCCCTTATTTCCTAAATAAACTTTATTTATATGATGTTGTGTAGTTGTATTTCTTGGGCACACTTTGAGGAAATCACCCAATTGTGTCACAAGACAAGCCCTCACATGGAATCCTGAAGGTCAAATGGGAAGAGGAAAACCAAAGAACACATTACGCCGAGTAATAGAGACAAACATGAAAAGAATAAACAAAAAATGGATAGAACTAGAAAAGAAGGCCAAGGACAGAGTGGGTTGGAGAAGGCTGGTCGGCGGCCTATGCTCCGTTGGGAGTAACAGGCGTAAGTAAGTAAGTTGTATTTCTGTTAACAATCTTATAGAAAATGTTATTGATATGACGTGAGGTACCTTTACCAATCAAAATTCTTAAAAAATTTCTGAAAATTCCTATTGATATTCATTAAAAATACTGTCAATAAAGCGCGAAAAATTTGACCAACATGTTTCATTCTAAGTTATAACTGAGGGTTGGAAAATGGGTAAGCGAAAACGGCTATTTCCTACTTAAGTTGTTTTGAAGAAGATTCGCTTTGAAGTTTGGAAGAATTTTATATCTGATGGTAGCATTAATCCCGTCAAGATTAAGGATACACCTTGCTTACGAGTGCCAAATAGCACGAAACCTAGGTCCATGGTTTCCCGATGACTACCTGTAACTACCATTTCATCTCAACACAGTGAATGTGATGTCGAGTTAACTAGACTAGTGGCCACATTGCAACTTGGTCGATGGAATTCGATCTGCACTGAGGAGGACCTGATATATTACCCAGTGATCAATCAGTTGTAGATGTCTCTCCATCTTTTCGAATGATTCTTGTTCAAAGTTGATTTTGTGAGTTATTGCTCATGTAGTTGAGAAGTTGATATATTTGGAATGGTTTCCAACATAATTGTTTCCAGTTTTCCTGTGTTGGTTCTTGTGCTCAACATATTCAAACATAACAGATTATCGTTCAACTCCTTTCCCATAGTCAAACACATTTCTGACCAAAATCTAGGTATCTTCCAACTCATCCCCTTTGATTATGACAAATGTGACATCTACATAATGAAACTGGGACTCCCAGATTGTGCATTGCTGCTTCTGCAATAAGTACTGATACTTGCTCTTTGCGTCTGTCCGTTGACCTTACTGTTGAATTGAAAATATGTTCTTAAAGACATATCAGTGAGTTTTAGTAGATTTCGACGTTTTGTATACTTTGAAACATTTATGTCAGTAGTGTGGAGAAGCGATAAAGTATCCTATGCCAAGTTTGGTTCGATTGAAACCAACAAGCTTGTAACGTCGAACGATATTCTCACTTGATCAACATTGATTTGAATCTTTTCGATCAGCCTACACTTCCATGCTGTTTCTTCATATCCCTGAATATGTGATTAATGAATTCTATAGTAGTTTGCTTGCGTTTCTCCAAAGGGCGAAACAAGCGGAAAAAGATATACGAACCCCTGTGGTAGTGGCATTTGTGTATATGCGGTTGACAGGTATAATTAGTTAAAATAAATCAGAAAACATTATTGGGAATAAATGCATGTTTGAAGAATTTATGAGCAGGCTACCATATCAATGAGCAGTGATCGGGTGGCTCTTAAAAATGTGTATTGTACAAATGTAGCATTTTCGCTAGATGAAAATCTTTTCAATTAGGAGAAAAATCGGATAACATCAGTACTATTCAGGTTACATTTAATCATTTGCGGTATACTAGTTGTTAGTATGCTATTTGCTTCCAATCAAAAGTGTCAAAATTTTCCAAGATCGGTATGTCGATCAGATGATGACAAACTGTAGTAATTATTTGTTTATTCAAATTTCCAACTATTCTTTGATGAGGAAAGATTGCTTATGGCAAAAATTTTCCAGTCACCATGATTCTTGGTTGTAAAATTTATAGCTAATAGTTATTTAGCACATAATTCGTGTGATATAGTTAAATACCTTATTTGAAACTTGGATTCTGGTCCTTAATAATAACAACGAAGGAATTTAAACCCTTACATATAACTGCATGCCTGTTATACAAACCAAAGGCTATCTGAACTCGATAGATTTGTGTATAACCCGTAAGCGTTTGAAGCGAAAAGTATTCGATCCGAGTTTCAGTGTGTGGACTAATACCGGGAAGTTGAATTAAAGTCTAGCTGACGAGTCCTCAGTTTGACGAAACACTCACCTTTGATTCGCCTGCTAGCCACAAGTCAAATATAGTTATGAGTAAAGGCAATATTAAAGCGTTCCGCTCGGGATGCATAAAGACGAATAAAGACCGGTCAAATACAGTCCTTATTGTCAACGGGAAAATTTAAATTCTTACATGTAACTAAGGTAAACTGTCAAAATACAACTAACATTAAATCAATTCACACTACTGAGATCAACAACACTAGTAGTATTGTTGAAAGCAGCTGACAGACGTCTTATTATTAGTTATAAACTGGAATGTAATCAATAAACCCGCATAGATTTCTTTGTTAGGAATAAGCGGCAAACAACATATGAAGATTCAGTTTACACTGATTAGTAGCCGGATTTTGACCAAACTAATCAGAGTAGTAAGCAACAATTTAATTATTAAACACAATTTATTGAGGTTGTTTAAATAACCTCATCTGAATACTAACAGTTGATATAAATCTGATTTTAGATTAATATCATGAATAGATCAATGTTAGACCACCATTGAAAACTTGGAAGCACTGGACGGCTAGAGGTTAAGCGTTAGCATGCGAGCCAGAAGGTCGTGCGTTCGAGTCCAGAATGCGGGATCGTGGATGTGCGCTGCTGAGGTGTCCCATATTTGGATAAAAAGACTGTCCAGTGTTTCCAGGTTTACACTGGTGGTCTAACACTGATCTATTCATGATATCAATTTAAACTGAACAACCTCCACAGCCCTATACTAATATATTTGATTAATAGGTAATGTATATCGGCTAGACTAACGTAGATTGAACAGATTTCAATTACGTTAATTCATAATAATTCCTTTTAAATGTAGTTAGTAGGAAACACAGTTTCTTTGGGATATTGTCTACAAAATGAAAGCAATCCATTAACCTCCTAATAACTTAAAAATTATAGAATTTACAACGAGGTGAATCACTCTATCATAGTGACATAATACAGCTTCATGAAAACGGTTTCAAATACAACTCACAGATAAGAGAAGAAACACTTGTAATCTCAACTAGAACTGATAAATAACATCCTGTCTGAGCTTATTGGAAGAGGCTTATATACATCAACTCTAAATATTATTTACGATGATAATAACAAATTCAGAAGTAAAAAGGTCTAAGTTTACGTGAATGGAGATTCGAACATATATATATATATATATATATATATATATATACCAAAAAAACCAGGTTATTTAGTTGTTACACGTTAGTTTTTTTCTTTAAAGGATAACCTCGATGACATTCTCCTAGTTCATTTTTCCGCAATAACATTCACTGTTCATTAACTGGTTGTCATTGCTTTTAGTTTGGCAACTTTGCTGTAACCCAACGTTATTGAACACTACTAAAAAAATTTTTCATAATCACATTTGACTTTTGTCCGGTATATGAAACTATCCTAGAAATTTCGTCTTCTCTTTGAGAGCGTGGATTATTAATGTTGAAGTGTTGTTGCAGTTCATTAAAGTTACTGTTCGTTGAGTTGTATTACAAGTCTCAATCATTCATAAATAAAATTCACCGTAGGCTAACAGGAAATCTTAATCTATATAATGAGAGGTCAAACATAGTGAAAAGCTTTAGACAAAAAATGGAAGAGTATACATATAAATATATTTACTGAACAAATAATCAAACAAATGAGTATAGTAGCCTTGTGTGAATGTGAGCAGATAGATAGGTAGATAGATCATTATCAATGCGAGAATACATAAATGCATATGATATAAACAAATATAATGGAGTTAATAAGCTGCTATCAAAATTAAGTGTAAAATCAAATAATCTCAATACAACAACCGTAAAATACGATTGAGAAACCAAAATATTACGTAAGAATGGGGGTGATTTTTGAAATATAACCAATTTACTTATTGCACAGAAAAAAAACAAATTGGTATTTCAAATATGAATAACAAAAACATTGTTGTGGTTTTCAGCCAATAGCAAAAAAGTATGTGTTGGTAGGTAGAAACAAAGACGGAGAGAGAGAGAGTGAGGGAGGGAGAAAGTCAGAACAATAAGCATGCACGATTATCCAAATACACAAGAGCTGGTGTAAAAAAAAAAGAGAAAGAAAATCGTCTTTTTCCAAAAGTTATCATTACGTCTTATATAAAAAAAAGCAACAACAGACCTCCGAAGGGGAAGAATTGACAAACGAAAATAATAAACAATTATTCCTCTCCAAGTGTGTTTATTGTAAAAAAAAAAAACATTAATTATATAAAAGAAAGTTAAATGCGTGAAATAAACCAAATAAATTGACGAGTTACACTGATTGTACACAACAACAACAACATCAAACGTATACACCTACATCCAAGATAGCTCTTCTACTCATACACACAAACATATGATGGATAGGAGAGATAACACAGAGAGCGGAACAGTAAATAAGTAAGTAATAATAATAATAGTGACCGAGTAAAGTTGTTAATTTCCCCCCCCTCTCTCTCTCTCTTCACAAAATAATCAACCGAATGAACAGAAGACGAGAATTGAGTAGAAAAAAAAACACGCAATAGTAGAACAAGCAAGACCGGGCCAAAAACATGATTGAAATAATTAAAAAAAAGTAAGATAAGACAAAAGTGAATTGTAAACAAACTACTTTGATTTAATAAATAAATATTGTTTTTTTCTGCCTTTCATAGTGATACAGAATGTATGCTTTATCAAATGAAGTTCAATATAAGGAATTGAAAAGTAAATAAATAGTAATGATAATAACAATATATGTTTTGTTTCTGTTTTTGTTTGTTTATTGTTTCGTTAAAAGTAGTCATCTTTATGTTGACTTCCAGTGAATGCATCAGCACGACACAGAGGACATGTACGCTTTGTCTACAACGAAATATGAAAATTATACATATACATACATAGTGGCGACTATGAAAATTCAATTGGTTAACAAAATTGATGATATGATCATGGAGTCAACTTAAAATTTCATTTCCGTTAGCGTCGCCTAAGTTTTAAATAGTTAGCAATGAAAGGAAATATGATGACGATAACCTCAAGAGCAAGGATGAAGCCTAACAGTCATGTTTTAATTAATGATCTACAGAATCTTCTTCTAATGACCTATATGTTCCCTTCCCCCCCAATGCCCTGTAACAGCCGAGAGTGGGGAGAGTCCGCTCTCCTTTACCAAATGCTCTTACATGGCCACGCGTATACAGCCTCTGCCAGGGAAGACTTACTCACTGCCTTCTAGTGGCATCGGTGTTGTTTACAAAATTGAGAGGACGAAAAGCGAATGTCCGGAGCTTTAACCGGACCAGTGGACATGGAAAGTCCACCTAGGAGAGTTGGAAAACCCTCATTCCAAACCAATGGTGTACATGGGCTCTAGTATCCTGAGGGAACAAATGGCGTATAAATCAATCGTTGGTCGCCGACTACCGTGAGATTGCATCTCCTTACGTTGCTCTACTGCCTTGTAGGTTAGACTTTTAGGTTGAAGGCTCCGGGTGTGGTCCCCTAAGAAAACCACCTGCTTCAATTTGGGCACCTGGACAGTATCACAGCCCTCATACAAATCAAATGAGATTTGTGCGGCACATATATATCTGGTGCCTCTTTGTACCAATATTTATGTGTTTAAATAAATAAATATGTTTCATGTGACTTATATTTTCGTGGTTACTATTCTATCATGGTAAAATAACCAATTTAAATAAAATTATACTATACTGACGGCCCTAAGCTATTTTAAGAGTAACTTTAAGACTAACTAATCAGGAAGCAGACCAGTGAAAAAAATTCCACATTACAAAAGGGCCGACACATTTACGAAGGATCTGGAGTTCTAACACGATTGATAAGCTTATGAGGGTTAATTGATAAACATTAGGCTGGAAATTATAGTATCCACTAAAGCTTGCACTACGAACGTTAGCATCCTGACTCTAACACTTATTGTATGGTACAAGAAAACTATCCAATTCCTCCAAAGTCTCATAAAAAAACATGGTATCTAGCAAAAAGCTATCGGCAATGACGTTCAGTTGCATAAGCACTTATGAGTCAGTCAAATCGTAGTACTAATGCGCATCATCTATCGGTTAGTATTATTCTGTTAATTGATTTTAACAACCTAAATTGTATTCATTATAAAAATATTCTCTGAATAACAGATAATAAGTAATATATTCAGACACATATAATTTGAGACTTAATTTTCATAACTGTATAAAAATATTTAAAAACCCGAGATATATCTGAAACAAATACCGGATCTAGGTCAGTCAGTCAGCTACAACGTAGGAGCAGGCACATATATGCATCGGTCTAAGTTGCCATACCTCATTAGCACAACAAGATGAACACCGGATCTAGGTCTATTAAATGAATCTAGTTTTTAGTTGACAGGCCAAATAAAAGATAGTTGATCTTTCTTTTATATACTTCATAATATTTAGAATTTATCGGTAGGAATTTGATTGAAGTCCTACAAAGTTCTGCGAAACTCTAATAGATAGTTATTTTATGCAAAATACTAAACTAATGAATAATATATATTTTTTAAAGAGTGATTTTACATTCAAACCGTTTAGAATGGTACATTTTACAAGAACTTAGAAGTGTCTGATCCAATCACCTATCGGTTTCATATTCGCTTGGCTTGCAATGATTTTAATCTCGACAACTATTTCATACAAATTATATTGTTACATAATAAACTAAACAGTGAAATTAAAACATGAAGTTCAGCGAAGGGATCTCTTTTCAACGAATTTATTATCAAGCTGTACAATCGTATATATATGAAAATGTTTTGTTAAAGTACTAATTCCGTGAGGAAATGTGAACATGAATAACCAAGATTATAATACTAGATTACGTAATATGAGTACATCGGCCTTAGCCAGCGCTCGCTTTCAACTCGGATACGAGAACATATCCCAGTTCGGTTCTACAAGGGTGAAAAGAAAGCAGTTAGGAGTTCTATACTTGAACACCTAATTGACTGTAATCATTCAACGGATCCACAGCCTGATTTTAATGTTGTTTATATGATTCATTCAAATCAACCTAGATTTCTTCGTATCAAACTCCTAAAAATAGCCGAAGCTCCTACCATTCATGAGCTCAAACCAGAACTATGCGTACAAAAGAAGTACGTCTTATCATTATCGTTACCATGGCCTTAATATTATTATTATTATCATTCTATTATTATTATTTTATTATTACTATTACTCCATTTCCCCTTTATTTAATTATGTCTTATATTCTCGTTATTTTATTCACGAATACTCATCATATCACCTTATTTATTTTTACACTTCTATGACCTTTAATTAGTGTAACAAAACATCTTATTCATTTTAATTATCTTATTATATTCACTAAATCTATTGTTATTACTCATATTACGTAATCTAGTATTATAATCTTGGTTATTAGTAAATTCACTTAGTGTTATATGTTTGAATCTTCCCATTGATGTTTTTAGGACTGTTCCTTATTAAATAGTCTTTATTTTTGTGGAAAGTGGTTGGAATTCATGAACAGGTTAGTATGGACTTAGGTTTTTTACTATATGGCACTACTTATCAACAGGGTGTACATACATCTGTGCTCTTGAGGAAATTGATGTTCCCTGGAGGATTCGATCACGTTTATTTGTCCTTTTTTCATATAAGTGACACAATGGGTTACTGTAACTATCGGAAGTTACAATAATAATTAATAGTTATAATAAACTGAATAAAAAAAATTTAAAGATGATAAAATAACTGTGTAAAAGAACAAAATGTTCGACACTAACCTTTAACCATTTGTCGACACAACTTGCATGAAATTCATGCAAACAACGCATTTGACGAATTTGTTGACTATCTGCATAATCATCTAAACAAATCATACATCTATCGCATTCAGATACATCATTCTGTGTGTTGGTTTTTACTTCATTACAAATGGTAGTGTTCGGTTTACCACTAGATAAACTGTCAGAATGTTTTGATGTATACAAACGAATAGGTAAACTTTCCAACTCCTCTTTACTAAGACCACGACCATTGTTCGATTCTAATTGAACTGCCAAATGTAACAGTTGATCAACACTAGCCGCCGCAGCAGCTGCTGCGACAGCCGCTGCCGCAGCGGCCGCCGTAGCTGCTGAAGTTGGATCCGGCACGGTTTGAGGTAAAATTGAATTTCTATGTGAAAATACAGTAGAATGATCAGTGGCGGCAGCGGCGGCGGCAGCAGCAGCAGCAGTATAATGAGCAAATAATGTTTCCGATAAGTCACTGACAGGGAAATTTGTAATGGACGGATTGTTTGAAACAGGCAGTGGTAACGGTCGTAGTGCTGTAGGTGGTGGAGGAACAGCTAATAAAAATGGGAATAAATTGGACAGACATGCTGGCGATGTTGTACCACCGCCACCACCACCACTGACACCGATACTAGATGCTGAAAATAACGAATTCACCGGATTAACTGATAAACAACTACTAGTTGATGTATTAGGCGTAGAAGCAGGTCTTTGAGAATGACTGTTGTGATACTGTACTCCACCACCACCAGCACTATTACCATAATGATTATGATAGCATTGTTGATGTGCATTATGTAATTGTTGTACAGTTGTTACATTTCTAGGATAATATAAATGAGCATGCAATATTGGAACTGGTATCGAAGGTGTAGTCGGTGCAACTCTAGATGATGTAAGCATAGAAATAGCATTTGATGATGAATGTCTATGATTTTGTTGTTGTAAAGCAACAGCAGCGGCCATAGCAACGGCTAATGCAGCAGTCGCTGAAGTGATTGGTTGAATACCAATTGATGGTGAGATCGATGTTTGTTGATTATTTATGAATAGATTATTATCTTGCGTAGTAATATGTTCTCTTTCTGTATAATTAGATAAAAATGATGCTTGAAGAGGAACAATAGGATGATGTGATAATAGAGGTGGTGTAACAGCTGATGCAACTCGAGTTCCATTAGCTATCCCAGCTGAAGCACTGACAACAACACTTTGATTAGAGCCACCAGCTGTAGCAGTCATAGCAGAAGGATAATAGGGTAATGCATAGGAGTCCTGGAAAAGGGATAATAACATGGTTCAGAAACAAACAAAATGATTATTAAGAGCATCTAATGTAAATTAATTACCCATATATATATATAGACAGATAGTTGGACCGAATTTCGATTAGTAGCGTTCATTTATCAACAACATCCACTGATTTTTAGGCCTTTAGCTAACATGTACGACTAGATATTTAATGTGACTACACTGGCTCAGTTCACCAAATATGAAAACTCAAATTTTTTTAGTAGAAGCTAAAATGTGAATGTATCTGTGGAACTTATTTTGAGCCATGATGTATATGGTGCTTGGACGCCTAATAATAACTTCGTAACCGCTTAACTAGTACAACAAGATTCTTTTAACTTGAGGTCTGAGGTGAGAGGCGGGGTCTTTGAAAACAAGTTTTGTTTTCAAGGTTGATGTGCAAAAGAGAAGGGTATTTATAGGTTTATAGGTAACAATGATAATTTGAAGGCTCCTGAAAGCACATTGCATCCATAACAAAATAGATATTCATGTAGTTAGAGTATGACATATGACCCGTCATTTCTCTACAAGTTACTAAGAGGTTTCTTTTGATTGTTTTTCAGATAAAATCTCTTCGGTCTTCTCTTGACTAATGAAGACGTTTTTGAGAAATTTCTGACAGCTTCTAACAGATATATTTCGCTACCGATTAGCATTGATCGATTAGTAAAATACCATAATTTCACATCATTAATTAACCCTAGTTAGAAAACTATTACCACCTAGCATAGGACTCTCCAGAAACTAACACCCTATGGTGTAGTAACAGATATGTAAGAGTTGTAATAACATCCAATACATGATTTTTCTTGGAAAAAAAAAATCAAAAAAAATGATTTTAGTGATAACGAGAAACTGAATAGGAGATGAAGACCGGTGTTATGACTGCTGCTGAGAAAATAAGATGATCACCAGTTTTGCTGCATTACAAATTATCTAATATTAAGTTTAAAAATACTCACTTTTGAAGATAAATAAATCATGAAACTATGAGATTCATATAGTCTTAGAAAAATTTCTTTATCATCTGTACTTTATAAGGATAATAGACTTTGAGTTTATAGGATATTCCATTGAAATGTTGAGAAAGCTACAGAAACTGGTAAGTTTTACTGATGTTTAACGATAAAATCCATGGTTAATTAGTACCAACAACTTTTTTCTGACTCGATTTTCTGTTGATCTCCTTCAGTTATACAATACTAAAACGTAGTAGGTGCGTTGTTTCAGTCACTTAGACTAGTGTCCATATTGAAACTATATAGTATTTGAACCATGAGGTTATAGGTTAGATTTAATAAAACAATCTTCAAGATGAAATATCGATAACACAATGAACTAGAAAGTATTAAGTACCTGGATACTTGTTAAAAACTATTCCCAACCAACTTTCGATTAGTGAATTTACAACCAGTGAGAAATAATTTATTATAATTAGGTTATCTGAAATATTATTCCATGCAGTATGTTGAATCTTATGTTAAATGAGACAACAGGGATTATCAGTTAAAATTTTACATATGTAAAACAACCCAACCATTCAGCTTTGTAACTATTAATACTGCTAAAGTATGTATGAAGTTAACACACTTGTATGGAGTTGGTTAATACGGACTTATTTTGTAAACAATTTTTGCCATTATTCCCTTTTTTAATAATTCCACTCTACTTTGTATCGGTATTGGATATAAAGTTGTTGTTCAAGCCTGACCTTGAACTCTCCGCCTGCATGATACGCCGATTGTTGGTCACACCACTGCTCATACCATTTTTTATTCTCATTCAACCAACTGCCATATTGACAGATTATTAACATACATGCATAGATCACATCTTCTTTTCTGGATTATTTATAGTATTTTACTGTGGACTATATGCTACATGTTAGAATAATTAATTAAACTTTATAATAATGGATTTTGTAATCAATCAAGCGCGTCATACCTAAAATCTAGCAATTAATGTCCAAATTTTATCTGTGTACTTATATTTCCTACGTTGTTAACAGATCTTAGTCATTATTATTCAATATCTTTCCTACTACTTTTTAGTCCGCACCACACTAAAGTACAAACTTTTATGCAGTGAAAATATGTAATTAGTAAAATGTATGTAAACTTACGGGTCTTTGATGAATTAATCGAAGAAATTGTAGTAAAGTATTTACTCCACGAGTTGTAGCCAGTGTAGACGAACCGATAATCGATAACTGTGGTGATCTCAACGGCAATAGAGGGATTGGTGTAGCGGAAGGAAACGATGGAGGGAAATATGGAGAAAAAGATGGGTTAGAAGAGCCACGTGATAAGCCTACAATATTGTTTGGCAGAAAACTTATTTGGCTAGGATCAGTACATCGATTTATGACAGATGAGGATGAATGATTTGCAGCTAAAGCAACAGCAGCGGCAACTTCTGTAGCCACTGTAGTTAGATTCGGATGGATAGATGACTGATGATAATGAGATGGATTGATAGGAGTTGAAAAATTATTATTCAGTAAAGTTGATTCCACACTATTTGAGAAGGTCAATGGTGTAGTGATGAAATGTGATCGTGCTGTATGGGGTCCACTAAATCCTGAAGTACGCATTATGAACTCAAAACTGTTTTCGGGCGGTTCACTTGTAATACATCGGACTGTCGCTAGTGGATAAGAAGCGTCACCAAATTCATTAGTACTTCGAATGAGAGTTAAACCATTGGAAGTGGAGAAAGCTGGTATAATTGGATGTAACATAGAAGACGATGGAATTTGGCCTAAACCGGTGAAACAGAAAAATACATATTATTAAAATCTTATATATACGTTGTACATAGTGACAAGAGATGTTTACAGAAAGAGTTCTTATAAATAATTTGACCGTAAACACATTAAAACCCCAGTAAATTATTATTATTATTTGGACACAAACATTGGTACAAGGGGCACTAAATATATATGCTCCATATAAAAACAATCAGGTTGTGAAGGGATAGATAATGGAGGGTGAGTGTCATAAAAAGAAGAGCGACAATGAACAAGAATTGGTGTATGAGAGCGGAATAATAATAATAATAACCATAATAATAGTAATAATATATATTATTATTATAATGGGAGAAGCAGTTTAGTTAGGAAAGATACAACCAGGAAGAGTTCTTTCACTTGAAGAAGTTACGTACACTTCTGTGAAGAAGGTAAAAGAAATTTACAGCAGGATAGCCGCTGGTTTCAATTCTAAGTCATATCTGATAATTTCTCTAGCCACTGTGCTGCACCACCTTCAGGAACCCAACCACGTAGTCGTGAAGGACCAACAGATGCCAGCTCTGTACAGCATTCTTTCACACTACGATACCACGTCATACACTGACCACCTCTCCACCTCTCAGAGAGCACTCCAATATCTTGAAACCAAGCAATTGTCATCCATATCTTCATAAAAGGATTACAGCATTTATACAACAACTATCTCTGGATAAATCTACTTCAAATTGCGTCCGGACTATTGGCTTCCGTCATAATGTGCAGATTGTCCAAAGCACGAGAGAAAGACCGACTTGTAAGAAGAATGCTGGTTTTCGTTATAGTCATGGATGCATTGATCATATCTTTACTCTACGACCAATTTTGGAACACCGCCACATTTATCGCAGAACACCAGTCGTTGTTTCTTGATATTATAGCCTCCTCCAATTTGTTGCACAGGACTGTGCTCTAGGATTATCTGTTAAAGAAGCACGTCTTAGAAATTTATCGACGTCTTGAAGGGCCTATAGAAAAACAGCTCAGAAGAGTGAGGGAGTGCAATTACCTCTCTTCATAAGAGAGAACAGCTTTTCTCTATGCTTGGGGAACCTAACATCTCTGAGTTGGAGATGTGAGACAACTCTGTGCCCGATCATTTATGTCTCCAAAAGAATACTGACATTGAGTGGCAACACGATTGTAGTAATACTGAGGTTCGATAGTGTGTGTCCATGTACAGGACAACAATCCGACTGGTGTCACTAACTTGAAACGTCGGGTTCAATGGCTTGGAGATGCGCTAAGAATATCATCTCAGCGGCTTTCACATCATCGCTGACGCTAGGACCACGAGAAAAAAAGCGGACGTATTCAGTTAATGACATAGTGCCGTGGCATGAAAGAAATCCATACAAGTCTCACATCTGTTGGTTCATCACAACTCCCTCGGTTGAGGTCCTATAGATGGTCCCACTCACTATCATAAGCCACTACCAAACATGGCTCAAGATCAGTCAGTCAGTCAGTCTGTCGCAACACAGAACCTGAACGTATATACATTGGTTCAAGTTGTCATACTCTTATAACACTGAAAGATGAAATCGTCATGTTGAATCCCAGAATAGTAGAGATAGTAACAATATGAGTGGCAACAGGAAAGATTAGGCATCGAAGATACGACTCGATAAAATATAATTTAGTAGAATGAAAATACAAAGAAGTTATGAGGAATTTAAAAGCTCAGAATTTGTGGGAAGACAAAGAATGAGTGAACCTGCGCTATTGTAATGATTTTGAACCATGTCACTCAACGTCTATAAGCATTGGTTAAGATAATCACTCGGGTTCAAAATAGAGTCTAATGGCGATCCTATGGTAGTTTTCTATCACGTTATTCACAAAAAATCTAAGGAAATCACTTGACTGGAAGAATTCCTCCTGCTTGTATTTTCTCAAAACTAATTTATTTCCCCCCATTACATTCTCTTTCTCCTTCATTTCCGTCACCACAATTTCGTTTTCTTATTGATGTAGCGCATATTTATTTTGATGCCCAGTTTTATCAGTATTTACGTGTTTTAAATTAAATAAAATGATGGTACACAGAGATTTTACAAACTATCATAAATAAAACTTGCTATACATTAGCGTTATAAGTTACTAATTAATTACCTGTGCAAATATTCGGAATGTGTAAATTGATTCTTGAATCGCAGGTGAAACTATCATTTCTGTTATCAATAGACATAGATGAGTATAAATTTGAAGGATGAAAAATAGACTGAGACGAAGAGAAATTACAAGCTGTGGATGGCTGAATACTAAAAGAATTTAACATATTTCCCGATGACAGATTAGCTAATAACTGAGATTGTCTATAATTAAGTTCGTGCTCATGTAACATACTACTATGTCCAGTGTGATGATGATATAGATCAGAAGAAATCAATTGATTTGTCGAAGGATAGTTATTGTAACATCCAACCGATGATGATGAACAATGCATAAGTGGATGATGAATAGTCGATTGATTAGGTAATGTATGCATAAGAATAGATTCATTCAATTGTGATGAAATGGCTTGATCTAATGACGATGATGATGATGCTCGTCGATGATGAACAGCAGCGGAAACAGCTTGAGCAGCAGCAGCGACTGCATGAGCTGCAGCAGAGGCGACGACCGCCGCTGCTGCCACGACGGTCGCTTCTTCACCACAACCACCACCACCATCTTCTGTTTGAGAAGTAGATGACATTACAAAGTTTGTACTTGACTCATTTAATTCAGAATGGGGAAAACAAGATGATGTGAACTGTATATTTTCGTCGATATTACAATGGGGTATTGATGAAGTGATCGGTTCATTTGAGTTCAAGTCATTAAAACAAGAGGTGATTGGCTTAAAAATGGAAATTAAGAGTGAGATATAATAGTTAAAAGTACATAAAAAAAATAGCATTACAAACACTATTTATATGTTTAAATTAACCAAAATGAGTAACAAAGTTTGTGTTTGTATAGTTGGTCATTAATTAGACTTTTATCTAAGAGCCAATGAAACTATTTATTGAAACAGAAACAGGTGTAACAGGGATTCAGATATGCAATTCAATGGTTGAAAATTGGATGCTTTGAACAAAATACCTCCGTTGAAAGTTACGTAGGCTTATGGAACTCATATACCAATTGGAAGAAAGTATGATCATTTATACGTGGTATGTTTATCCGCTATACATGAGTTGTACATAAGACTATTTATTTATGACCTTGGGATATGATGTAAACAATAAGTATCCTAGCGCATAAATGTTCATTTTTAAGATTAAATGAACTGCTTGTTTAAAATCCATTTGTTTAACACTCCATTTACTAACAATGTTCAAAGAAAAGATAAGATTGAAGAGAGTATATTGATTGATGATAAATAAACACTGTAAACGTATATTTTACGTAGTCTGATATACTATACAATTTATTAAGCAACTCGCTGCAACTTTCGAGCTATCTAACTTACAACTTTGCAAATGTTGGAATCAACCTTCCTGTTTAGAATTAGTTACTAACTATATGTACTAACACTTTTCAAAAAAGGCTTACAAAATAATCTGATAGTCAGTAAGAGTTTGTGGAGATTGTTGTATTTCATTGAAATAACAGATCGATCAATGTTAGACCGCAATTGAAAATCTGGAAGCACTAGATAGCCGTTACGTCCTACTATGGGACTCCTCGGTAGCGTGCATCCACGATCCCGCGCGCGGGATTCGAACCCAGGACCTTTTGGTCTTGCACGTGAATGCTTAACCTCCAGACCATTGAGCCTGGATCAACAGTGTAAATATCTAGCTTCAGCCAATCCATGACATTGCGCGACCATCTCTCATTGTCTTCGGTGGGTAACTGCCTCACATCTTACACAGTTGAATTCTACTGGAAACGGTTTATCACCAGAACTCCGGAAATTTTCAGTAAAAGTTAGTCACTAGTGAGCACATGATAATTGTACGTCAAGAATTAACATCCTTAGATGGCGGATCAGTGGTCTAGAGGCTAAACGTTCGCTCGCGATACCGAAGGTCTAGGTTTGAGTCCCGTGTGCGGGGTTGTGGGTGCCCGCTGCTGGGGAGTTCCATACTAGGACGAAACGGCCGTCCAGTGTTTCCAGGTTTTTAATGATGGTTTAACTCGGATCGGTTCATAATTTAAATGGAATTATACTGATGTTCAGTACTATAAAACTCAAACAGAATCACTGCGATTATAAGGAGACTTTCCTTTTGGTTTATCCTCCTGAAAAAAGACGAAAGATCTATGTATATTCGGATACATGGATCTTAGTATGATGGATGGGAAAATAGTTGTAGCTAATGAACTGATAGAAAAATTCCATGATTGAAGATAGATGGCAAATATTAACTAAAATATTTATAAAATATGCTTTAAACAACTGCCCTTTAAATAGGTATTAAACAGAAATATATTGGGACATTCCACGAGTAGTGTTGAGAATATTTTACTATGATGAACTTTATAGTATTGAACAAAACTATTACTATTATTATAATTATTGTTGAACGAAATTAAGTCACTAAAAATTATGACATTGTAATTTGGAGCGACGGACTGGTGGTTAAGGCCGTTCGACTTTTAGTTGCTAATTCGTACGTTTGAACCTCGGCTTCACCTACTTCAGTTTAAGCAACCGGAGAGAATCACTAGCCCTTAAAGTGTAGCTCGGAGCTAAGTATACTAAACTTTATATGGTAATTTGCAAAAAAACGTCGCGAATTTTATCTAATCAACATCTGAAACGTATCGGCATATATAGATAAAAATGGAAAGTTTATATAAACAATTATAGATGTACTTTTGATAGAACGGGAAATAACATACATTTTTATTTGGTATAACTGAACTGGACTGATGATGAGGATCAGTTTGTGATAGTTTAATATTATTAGATCCCATTGTGTGTATGACTGGTTGTTGTTGGTGTTGGTGACGATGATGAGGGTCATCAATCGATTTATTCATCGACTCATTATTATTATTATTTGATTCAACAATTGGAGCGGTATTACAGTTTGTAACATATGTAAATGATAACAAATCATTATTATGATCAATATTATGAGGTGAATTCTGAACAGTTGTCAGTAGATCTAGCTGTTCAACCACAGTTCGATGAATTAGGTCTGCTGTAATACAGAAGTTAAAAAAAATCAAATTGTGACAACCGATCTAAATACAATTAATGAGAAGATTAAAAAACAAGTTTACAATAATGTGATACTATAATAACACGGACAATAATAATAATAATGACACTATTAATTGTAACCTTAAGCCGTTAGCAGCATATGAGAAGCTTCGAAATATATTGGATTCACTTTATTCTGAAAATCTTGTCCTCGCCACTTTTTATTTAAATTTATCAAGAGATCAGGATGTATGAAAAAGAAGTTTTTACCTGATTTATTTTGAGTACCTATTCCCATGAGCTTTTGCCTGATATAGTCAATGTGAAAGATCTAGTGCAAAAGTGGATTGGTCTAAGTTGTCATTAAAACATCTATTATCCACTAACTTCATTTATTTCGTTTACCTTCCTTCAACTCCACTCGTTTAAATTTTGATTTCGTCCTGTGCTGAAATAAAGTAGTCATTCGAGGCGACAAATATTTGTGTTAGATCCTTTACTGTCAGTTTACTTTTCAGCAAACCAAATCTACGATATTGAAAGGACTGAAGCTTCCCATGACAACTTTCATCAATCAGTGATATTACTATTGAACTATTTAAGCAGAGACAGACCCTCATGAAATTTCATCAAAACTAATGACCAGAGAAGCATGGACAGCAGTTGTTACTTATATTATGACTGACTTGGTAAGACAATCCACTCATAAAAAGGATTATACCTTAGTCTTTTTGAGGAAAATTGTCTGCACAAAAAGTGTGAAAACAATAATCTTTTTATACTTTAAGTAAAATACTTCTTTTAAATTTATGCTATTATTTTTTTCTCTCAATTCTAGCAGTAACTTTGCACAATTCAATTGAATTTAAACAATATTTAGAAATTGAAACAAAAAGAGACTTACCAGCATTACTAACTGTAGCACTTGTTACAATGGAATCGGAAGATTCTTCAACAGGACTACAGTTGATAGTATTTTCTGAATCAGATCTAATAGTAGCGTAATTATTTTCAGATTGTAAATTATGACGAGTACATGAAGAGACTGAACCAATGATATTTGGTGGGCAAGAATTCAATTGAGGATTACAAAGTAATGCAGATGTTAATGACGATGAGAAAGAGGATGGTGACGGTAAAGGTAGGTCTTTATCAGTGACAGCTGAAATTTTCGAGGATTATATGTATATAAATTAGTGAGCAAATTTAGTATTGATGAATTTTAAAAAAACAAACATGAAAATTTAGGTTGATTTTAAAGAAAAGGGGTTAGAAATACTAATACAGGTAAAGAACATTCACGGGAAGAAATTAAAAATGAAGAATAATTATAGGTGAAAAGTCAGGATTGTGATAACAACAAACAAGGAAATTTGAGGGTAAAACCTTGAAACTATAGATTTTGAGAAGAAATTACTCACAGTAAACTTCATTAAAATATATTTTATTAGATAAATGATATTTCCAGAAACTATTGTGACATTATGAATTAAAGAGTTCTACGATCCCGCACTCGCGAGATTCGACCCCAGGACCTATCAGTCTCCTGCCAGAGCACTTGACCGATAGACCACTGAGCCGGCATCCGACGGTGTTAATGTCTAACTTCAACCAATCCACCAGGTTTGAGCGACCATTCACCAATTGTCTTCAGTGAGTTGTTATCTCTCGAGACTGGTGGGTCCTGGGTTCGAATCTCGCGAGTGCGGGATCGTGGATGCGCATTGCTGAGGAGCCCCATAATAGGACGAAACGGCCGTCCAGTGCTTCCAGGTTTTCCATGGTGGTCTAGCTTCAATTGACTCATGATTTCAACGATGAAAAATACTGAACTCTCCACAAAACCCCTTCTACAGAGTTCTGATTAAACGAAAACATTGAAAACAGAATTGGTTGGATAATCGTATCTGGCTAAATGAAAATGAGACCAAACTAATTAATGAACTTTCGAGACAATGTTTACTTCTATCGACTTAGAAACAATGTATCAGGTTCGAACCATACCTCATTTACTTTAGTCTGAACAGCCGAGTAGTATCACTATCCATATATGACAAAAGTGGTTTGAAGCAGAGTAAATAAACTTGTTCCTTGTAAATAGATCATATCCATTCAAAATATTTATCGTAAAAAAAACAAGACTACAAATATTCGAGTTCATTGTCAAACATGAAAGTGATCAACACGAACACGAAATCAAACATTCATCGAACCTACATAACATATGATTAGGCCATTTTTGTAGAACCAGAAAAAAGTAGATTACCTTTCAAAAACACACATAAATCATAACACTGTATAATTAATATATCTGCTTTAAGCCAACTCCCTTTCTAGCTGAAAACATTCAATATAAATATGCACTGACTGTAGTAAAGCGTTCTAGGAGATAAGCAAGATAGCCTTTTCTCAGGTAAACATAATATTACTTGTTTAATTTAAATATACACATGAGACCTTTTATTAGACCTTATTAAATGAATATACCTTACATCTTTTTCACTATTTCTTGTATTTGAATATTCCGGTATTAGGAAATCCTATCCTGTACATTATAAGCAATCTTTTAAATTGAACACTGTATATTTTCATTATATATAATATGAACAAATAGCCACCATACAACACAATTATGTGAATTATGTTAAGCCGGTTGATTATGCAAAGTGATGGATGAAATGAAAGAAGGAAAAAAGAAAACTATGTCACTTACCGAATTCATGATATGAATGTCCATTGTTGATAATAATTTGACTATGGGTTTCATTAACTTCTGGGAAGTCCGATCTTCTTTTATTACTTCCAACTCCATTAGGAAATGAAAATTGATAGCTTGGACGTTTAACAAAACTAGATCTAGACGAAGTAAAACCTCTAGCTGCTCGTGGTGTGATATCAACACAATGCTGACTGCTAGGACAAGGTACCTCTGAAGAACTGACAGTCGTAGTCGGTGATATGAAAGACTGTTGGTAGTGTGTACTATTTTGTGTAGCAGCAGCTGCGGCGGCGGCTGCGACAGCAGCAACAGATACTAAACTGGTAACCTGTCGAAGTTCATTCTGCCAACGATTAGGATGCTGAGATGTTGGTAGTACCTGGGGCCAATGCTGATGTATTGGACGGGCATTCATAAAAATATTATTTTGGAAAACGTTTTCAGAATTACGTGAATCCAACGATCTGATAAAACGATGGTTAGCCATTTCAGACATATAGGAAAGATTTCTAGATGAATGCACCGGTAAATCGCCAGAAAAATGACCATTCCTGGAAGATGTACAATATCGACGAGAAAGTCCTGTTGATCCAGAGGAAGTTCGTCGTCTTTTAGGTGTAGGTTGGAGAAGTAAGTAATCGGGTTGCTAAAATAAGATACCCATAAGTAATTACATGGAATAAAAGTAATAATTACAAAAAACAGATCTCATGGATTTTCGACATATGTAAAAGACAACACGAAGTAAACAAGTTAAAGTCAGTGAAATTAAACTGGTGCAGAGCACCCAAATGTTCTATTGAAGCATTAGAAATTTCACCTATGACGATGCCGATAATCTGAAGAAGTCTTAGATCCTAAACAAGAAAGCCATACTACCCCGGATGGTTTGAACTAATAATAGTCATAAATCAAACAATGATAGGTCGTATGTGAAAAAGACAATCATACAAACATCTGGAAGAATCATTGAATTTTATTCAGAAAATAGCTGATAAGAGTAATTAAATCTTAGAATAACTGTCAAATGTTTACGACTTCGGAATTATATACGAAAGTAATGAGCACTTGTTAATATTAGCAATGTTTCTACATTTTTCTGTGCATAGCTCCCAATAAAAAATAATATATTACAGTTGCGATAAAACCAGTTTCTTTATTACTTACCCTGAAGTCGGTTGGATGCCATGTTCCAGAGACTGGCATTGATATTCCATGACTGAGAACTGTAGAAATAGTTAAAGAATAAATCAACAAACAGAAAATAGCTAGAAAAAAATTTATAACGAATAAAAAAGTCAAGTAATATTGTGAATCAATGTCATGAAATGTATAAATAATTGGACTTTTTATGAGATCCATTCATAAGAAACACGAGTCGTAATAAACTTAATGATCTTTGTTAACATATTTTAATGCAACTTTGAGTGATTTAGTGGTCAATCGTGTTTTTGACTTTGAACAGTTTAGTTTTGAATTTTTATTTCAATACATTTTAATTTTGATGTAGCAGTTTGTAGAAGGTCATTCTCATCTACAGACAATTCCTCCACAGTTTTACTCGACCAGTCGGTCGGTCAAACACAACTTAGAACCTGGTATGTATGTACATCGATCCAAGTTTACATACCTCATTAGCAAGAACAGTGAGATGAAATTGTTACGGTATTCATGTTTTCAAGTTAAATAAGGTAGAATTCCAGTTGTTCCTTATGTACATCTACGACTTAACAGATTTAAGCTTTCACTTTTAAAGAGTACGTCATAAATTAAAATTTTGGTCTAAATACTTGGCTATGGGTAACTGAGTTGTGTGATTAGCACTCGTGCAACCAAGATAGTTCAAATCCTAGTACACACAATTGTACTGATAGTTGCTTTTTGAATATAATCAGACCTGTACGCACATTCTCAATATATACTGAGAAAATTTAAAGTTTATCCAGTCTAACGGAAATTAATGGTGATATAAACTGTTTCTATAATCTTTCGGTTAAATCAACAGGTCAAGCACAACGCTGTAGACTACTGAAATGGTTTGATTTAGCATGTCTTTTAAAGACTTAAAAAAGAGCACATTCTTCAATTTTATTCAAACAACCTTGTAATAATTTTCTATTATATTGCTTGTATGAGCTTATTCTAACTTCTGGATAGACTTTAATAATCCAGATACCTTGCGACTATTGAGTTATTCTTACCATAATAATAAATCTGTTCTCTTTTATAAAGAATTATGAACTTCAGTATATGTGCCTCTTATATTCGTGACATTATCAATTCTTTACTTGCATCTTATGTACGGTTGTGTGCATGTGGATATTTATTATCTTATCGAATGTCCGTTTCCTGGTGTATATGGTTTATTGTCTATTTTGAGCTATATTAAACGCCTTCTACGAGTAATATTTTGAGAAGTCATGTTGTTCCCTCTCCGTTTCATATATCCTACAATTTGTCTGGATTAGACAACGTATGAAATCTATATATATCCAAAACAATCTCATGTTTGACTAATTTCGTTATTTACCAACGCAGTTAAGCCAATGAACATAAACAAGGTTAGTTAAAGAGCTATACTGTACCATTTCTCATCGATATCGACTGGAGTCGACCAAAACCTATAAGTGGGTAGACAGATAGAAAGTAAACGGTTAGGAGTCACTACAAATGTTTATCTGTTTATTTTGCCCAACTTCAGTAGCTTTGACTGTTTACTTTTTAAGTCACTACAAAGGTAACGCTGAGGTTTCTGAAAAGAATTGAGTAATAGCATTACTGATGTTACTAGTTCATACCGAAACACATGACTAAAATGTGTTGTATGGTTGGCCCACAGAAACCTAGAGGTTATTAGGACAGACTTTACGCTTAACGGCCAGGTCTTAATTGATTACAGAATGATTAACCTACAAGCTAATTTCCTTCAATCTTTTATGTTTATTTTGTACATAAGTAGGTTATTTTGTTACATGAAAAATCATTCATCTGACTAGCGGTCTTGCCTTTGATTTTTAATTATTCAGGGGGGGGGGGCTAAGTCAATTATACGATCTTGTGAGTTGTCATCGCTCGGTCACGTTACATCACTGATTTCATCTGTCGATCATCATTCTACTCATAGATTTCAACAGTCGACATTTCATTTAATCAAATCACAGAAAACTTCTATAACATAAAGTCTCTGATAATAACTGTTAGCGTTTAAACCCTGTCAACCTAATTTATTTTAAGTAGTAAAGGAGCAGTTAAATTATTCATAAAATAGTAACTTGAGCCAAATAAGTGAAGTTGGATTAAGTTGTGTCTGGTTCTGGTTCATGAATTTCTTATCAAATGATAACAACTGACAACGGTGTGGCGTATATATACCTGGTGCCCCCTTGTACCAATATTTATGTGTTTAAATAATAATAAATAATTAACAACGAGAAAATCTCAAAACATTATCAGTAGATAAAATACCGATGCTAAAATGTGAGCAGAAAGAAACGAGTTCATAAGTGAAGTTTATCATTGAATTACCACAGCAACAGACGAAAATTTATCGCATCCAAATAAACGCTGGATCAGACTTACTTCTATTGAAGTTCATTGTACGAGATGTAAGACTGTTATAGTGTAAAGGCTGGTCTACGGGACGATTAAATCTCCGACTGGTGGCTTGGTCTGTAAATGAATTCACCTGTTCTCCTATGTAGATATTTTGCTCAGATGATGTGTGCATTATATGGAGGTATTTAACTACGAAAAACAATATAACAATATATATTCACTAGTTCTTAACATTTAAAAAGAAAATACCAGAAATAAAATGGCTATTTTGGATGCAACAATTATATCACAGAAATCAAAGAAACGACTTAGAGTATGAACAAATCAATAGTATTGCTGAATAAATCCTCGCACATTATCTGATAAGTTAAACATTTCAATGAACCACACCAAGTAATAAAATAATAAGACCTATCAAAAAATCCTGTTACTTCATTATATTTAAGAAATCGCACAGCTTCATAATTTCTAACCGCATGAGAGTGTGAGTGAAACAATCTGTGAAGATGATGGGATGCCAATCACTGACATCTATCAACGTCTTCGATGGTGGGCAGAGTTTTTCGAGGATTAGTCCAACTGGTCTGCTGCCCCGACAACATCAATCAGACTGTCTTATCCTGCATGACCTGTGACAACCGACCCACCTAACGAGACAGAAGTTCGCAAGGAACTTCAACTCTTGAAGTGCCACGAATCACCAGACCCAGATGATTTACTTCCAGCTCTTGGTCGCAACCTTTCGGTCAAGGAACTGACTGAGTTGTTTACAAAGGTCTGGCAGTTACCGAGTGTTCTAACATCATGGAATGAGTCGATAGTTGACCCTATTTTTAAAAAGAATTCACGTCATTTCTGCAACGACTATCGGGGGATAAGTCTATTTACTATTGCGTCCAAGCTATTGGCTTCCATCATGCTCCGTAGTTTGTTCAAAACCCGAGAACGATTGACTTGCGAGGAGCAGGCTGGTTTCTGTTTTGATCGAGGATGTAGTGGTCATGTCTTTACCCTCCACCAAATATTAGAACACTTCCATACTTATTGCAGGCCAACAACCGTTGTGTTTCTTGACATCAGGGACGCCTTCGACTCGTTGGACAGAACTGTTCTCTGGGATTAACGATCGCAGAAGCATGTATCTGAAAAATTTATTCACATCTTCAAGGCCTCATATACAAACACCTCAGGCAGAGTATACAACCTTGTTGCATACAAAAACCTCTCTGTATTGTCCCATTCAAGCAGTGAGGCTTGACAAGGTTACCCAATCTCACCATTTCTCTTCAACTTTGCCGTCGACGTTTTTGAAACAGTTTTGATGGATGTAGGTAATGAAGGTGTGGATATGTTGCCTGGACAAAGACTTTTCAACTTTGTATATGTGGATGATATTGTCTTACTGTGTGATGATACCAAACCCATACAATCCACACTTAATCAGCTAGAAATCAGAGTCTAGGTATAGTATATGTTTTGCACTCTCTAAGTGCAAAGTGCTTTTACAAAATTGGCAAGACCCTATATCTGGACTCACTTTTGGTAGTAGGTAAATAGAAGTATTTGGTATGTTCGTGTATCTGGGTATCTGTAAATGCTAGTGGTTGCGTGAGTGATGAGATCAATACACGTATAATGAAAGCCAGAGCAGCCAGTGCAATACAGTGGCTTGAGACTTCATCAAACGTGACTCAGAATAGAAGCCAATGAAGGCTGTTGTAACTTTCTACTTTTTTCATACAAGTGAGAAGAGCTTCGAGCCATATTGGGAGGAGATTTACTAGTTGGGATCCATGTGACAGTGACCACTGGTTGTGAACCATAGATGAAATGAGCCTAAATTAGTCTCTGTGCCACACATGCTTTCATTATATCCCTCTAACCTTTGAGTCCCAATAGTTTTTATTAAACAAACCCACTCCCTATTTTTGAATTACATTGTCATTTATCGCACGATTGCGTTTATTATTATCTCAACTCCATTGTTCCCCATTTTGTAAATTTCATACCACCATGTGGACGTGTAGCGATTTGACCCGACACGCATTTTTACCAAGTCTTAAGTTGATTATAACTGAATAATAACGTCACTAAGTCCCCAGGTTGCTAATGAAGAACGAAATCGTACCTGAATGGTATTTAGACTGTATAAATCTAGTCCCCTGACTAGAGTGATAGTCTTTTGGGCTTTTTTGCTGGTAACTCCATTGACCCCTGCTTTAATAATCCGAATATCAGTAGAATACTTTCGAAGAAGCAGAATATTTATCAGTTAATTTCGCTAAAAAATTGACATTAATTTGACTATAAAAATGAATAAGGCTGGTAACCGACCATACAGCGAGCGTGAACAGTAACATTTACTGAGATTCAGGAACCATTATCGCAAAGCCATGTGCCAAATATCACTCTTCTAAAAGCACTACCAAAAGCAATACTTCTATGCTGTTTTTACAGCATCAGCGAAATGAAATGAAGATAATTTAGGGAAGGATGTTAAATCCGGCAAAAATATCCAGAAGTGAACAAACTATTGGAGGAAGAGTAAACTAATAAAACGTGCAGATAAGTGAAGACTTAAGGATACATATCTACACATTTTGTTAGAATAGGATATTTGATGAAGGCTAATACAAACTCGACTAGGCCAGATTTTCCAAACAGACCAAGTGTCCTTACCTGACCAAGGGTTCTTAATACCCATTATCTTCGCACCTCCTAGCTTATTAACGGCACAATTGTTGTAAGGGTTATTAGTTTTATCTGAGTTACTAAAAGCAAACAGTATTAGTTGGTCAGTAAACCTCAGGGGTTGTGTGGTAACGGTTTTAGAAAAAATAACCGAATACATTACTGAGATTTAACTAGAAACTTATTGCTAATCGGCACATCGCTTGGCTTCTGAAAATTTTTACATATCCCCCCGGCAAAACACTTGTAGGAAGTCCGGAAACAACAGGAAACCCATAAGTTCTATCTTTAACCAATCGAGTGAAATTCGTGGCAGGTATCTCCGAACTAGAATACTTTCGAAATGTAATCCCTTACTAGCCACTGAATAGTACTTGAATAGACCATGTAATTTTGAGATGGGGAACGCTTGTAGCTCGGGGGCTGCAGTACTGTGTTTACTGAACTGAGTATTTCAGTCATGAAGCTCTTGTTATCTTTTCAGACATTACCTGTGCGCACATTTGGAGAGAGTAATCTACTAGGTATCATCCACACGCGACTGATACCGTTTGATCTTATTATTGTCTATAATTGTATTAATGTTGTTAGAACCTATACTTTTCATCTTTTCCCTTGAGAATATTTCTGACTATTCAGTTGTTTACTCTTTTTTCCTGACTCAATATATAATATGAAGGTTGCGATAGTATGCACTGCAAGTTTCAAAACAGTACACATATTACATGAAGACTACAATGACACACGGGGACACGTCCAACACTTAATACACAGATATGATTTGATTAGGCCCAACAGTATAGAACGAAGCATCACCATTTGAAAAATATTTTCTACAAAGGATCACCAGTGCTCCAAGAACCATTCTGACATAAAATGACGATAAAATGATCATGAAGCGATACGTTCGTTGAGCTATGAGCTTATAAGGTATTAGATTACAGATAAACGTTGGTGTTATATCCAAACACAGTGTGCGCTACAATAATAGTAGGCTGCTGAGTGGCAAAAAGACACTTTAGCGACTATACGAATTCAAGACCTAAAATAATGACTCTAAAAAACTTTATCGATCGATCTACTTTACTACATAAGGGTCAAAATCAATAAACAGGAATATATTGTCATGAAACAGGAAAGGTAACGATCCTCAGTGTACGGTAGCACCGTATCATAGCATAAACAGACATCAGATGAGACCAATTTCCCAAATCATTTGCAATTAGTGAGTTTAGTGAGAATAAGTAAGAAATATCACACTTGGTGAGAAATAAATACAATAACCAACTAACCCCAAAAAAGAATGAGTTTATCTGACCCGCGAAACCTTGAGGAAAAATCACAACAAATAGTTTATCATGGTTTCAAATGATCGTGAACAGAATAGAAAGACTTTCACTCCACGATCTTACACATCTAGTGAGAGTGGATCAACAGTACCTCGAGGTATGAACGGAATTATATTTATTAAACAAAAAAGTAGCGTTTTCGTGTTGTTTTCATTTTTAATTCATCCTCACACTAGTGATTATATTGTTTTTGTCGACTGTTTTACTCTCTCAATCTATTTACAATAGTCGACTGCACCTATAAATAAGGACAGAAAAATTCTTTCTTCCCTGTGGAGAAAGGAATGCAATGTAACGTATAAAAGCTGGTCCCGCAAGATGTATACCAGTTAAAGTCCCACTCCATACAAAAGATGCTCAAAGCTTAGCTCGCATTGGCTTTGTATATTTATTGTTCGAGCAAGACATTACTTATTGAGCAGGTGATGAGCCTTCTGGATTTGGCCTGCAAGAATGTTGACGTTGGCTACACTGGTAACACGAGTACTGACAGCGAATAATGTGTCAGTATAGTACGTGCTGTTACAGAACGAGCCAAACACTTGACTAGGAATCATGGAAAAGGAAAATCTTCCGTGGGACAAACAAACAGTGAAATACAACAGAGTATTGGAGGTCATGATTCTAAAGTGATACTTGAAGACCCAGATAAAACCACCACCGTTCCAATTGGTAACGATGTGGCTATTCTCAGTGATCGGAAATGAAAGGCCGTGCGGAAACAAACAATAGGAAAAAGGAAGTCCCAAACACAATCTGTCTGGTTGATAAGTCTTGGTAAACTCTTATTCTGTGTCACAGAATACACCACCAAAGTCCCGAAGTAAGACTAGACTTCTTTCTAGAATGGTTGGAAAAAACCATTTCTCATCGAGTATTATTGTGAGTAATTTACTGGAACAAACGAACCAGATTCAAAACTTAAACACGCACATGAATTTGAAAAGTTCGAACCATTTATTCATAGGATCTCACCAGATAACTCTAAAGGAGAATAAGTCAAATAGTTGATAAAAATAGGTAACAGGACCAGCCAAAATGTTGGACTCCGACCGTATATACTCTTTAAGGTAATCCAAGGGTCCGAGGAACAACGAAATTTTACGTTAACTAGTGCCCGAAGTCACGATAGCACTGACATTCTAGTGAGACCCCACATGTCTCTAGATAATAGCGTCAAAAGAAAGGTTGGACTAACTGAACTAGAAACTCGTCGACAGAAGGATGAAGGGAATCTCTGTATTTTGGACTTCTGAGTAGTCAGGTCCTGGAAGTAAATGCTACCAATGCATGTATGAATAAATCGATATCTTTAAGAGTTTTAAATAAAAATGCTCGTTGTCTGCAAAATAAATATCATGGACTAGGTATTATAGCCACTTCCTCTGAGACCCGTGTGGGTGAAACTAGTGATCCTCAAACACCTCAAGTGTTGAATACACAAAGGCTCGTTGGCGATAAATGAATTTCGTCCCTGTATAATCGTAGTCACAAAGATGCGGCTCTTCACATGAATTGTAGGATACAGAAACTGATAAAATTATAGATCGTAAGAGAGGGGGCATGTTTTTATGTGTTAAAGTTGGTTTGTGTACATTAGATCAACAGAGGCGAGTGATCGCGGTACATGTGGGGTAGCTTGTTGTACAGTTAAATCTAGATAAGGACTTGTGAGTATATGAGTAATACACCCACCCACGCTGTTTTGCTGACGAATTTTTCGCATGTCGCATCTGTTTTAAGAGTAAGGTTGATCATCGTCTCAACTTGGAAAATTTCAAGGCACTTCATATCTACTATATAGAGCTCTCAACTTCAGGTAAATATCCTGACAGCAACTATTATTTTGTTAACACACGTTTTAAGTATCACAAAACCTACACGCATTGACTTGGAATATGAATCTCCACTGCTGGACCTCCTCTATACACATCTTTGCGACGACATCACCTACATTCTATATCTGCCTCACTATCGAACCGTGATCATGTAGTCTATACTTCGGTAGTTAGTCTCATAATGTAGAGCTCGTATCAGCTCCATCCCGTCCCAGTTTCTGGCAAGCTATCATTCCGGAAAACAGAGACTGTGCCATCCCAGCACATTGGTCGGACTGTGGATGGATCAGCCGGAAACGAAAGGAATAAGTTTAAGATATTTTGGCCAATAATATTATTGTTCATCCCATGGTGAATACGTAAGCTATCACACTGCTCCCCATGAATCTACAAGGAAGCCCATTAGCTGCTGAAGGGAAGGAAACTCTTCTGAGAATCTTGTTTGTCAAGAATCTACGAAACGTTAAAGTGTTAATATCAAGGAATCTGGAATACATGTAAAATACTATTGCTAGGTGCTTGGAGACTTATGAAGAACAGTTGACATACAAAAGCTGTACTTGAGCGAAATGATTGTTTTCGCACATTTGATGAAGAATGAAACGTAGTTGTGAAATTTCCTCAGGAGTGTGTCCCGCTATTCCATGTAGGGAAAATGATACGTAGTGTCGACAACTTTGACTTCTGACCACATTGTTTTTAATTTAACAGAGGGTTATTTGTTGATTCTTATTCTCTATGGTTTCACTTTCTCTCTTTGAATTAAAGAGCGCACACTTGAGTACCTGGATGAAATGCCTCTCCCATCCATCCGACTATCATTAAGCGAGAAATGAGCATGGTTGTTCTGTGACCAGCTATCTGATACCATAAGACCCGTTAAAATAGAGAATTTTTCAACGTCTGGAAAGTTTTGTGAATAGTTACCTGGATTGTGTAGAAAGTCTGACCATTCCGAGTAAGATCACACAATTACACGGCTTATTAGGCGGTGATATTTATTTAAACACACAAACATTAGCATAATAAGAGGCCAAACAGATATGCGCCACATAATCACCCGACTTGCGTGGGGGCTGGGATACTCTTCGGGTGCCCAGACAGTTTTCTTAGGCCACACCCGACGGTGTTCAACGAGACGCATGTTCTCTGGGCATGTAGACAGAGTACTAGTGTTATTTGACTGCTTAGCTTAATTGTTTGCTGGCATTTAGAGTTGTTGTTCACTATTCCTAGTCCGCTAATCTGTAAACAGACAAAAAGGGACTTCGAACGACTAATACATTGGTGAAATTTGTAGACCTGCCAAGGGATTCGGAAATCATGAGTCAACTGAAGCTGGATCACCATGGAAAACCTGGGAGCACTGGACGGCCGTTTCTTCCTATTGTGGGACTCCTCGACAGTGTGCATCCAAGATCCCGCCTCGCGTGCGAGAGCCTAACCATTGAGACGGCATCCAGCGGCTACTATAAAATTACTGAAATCTCCGTAAAAACCCCTTCTGATAATAATCATATGCTCACTAGTGACTGACTCCATGAGAAGCAGTAACCAATGGAGTTCAATCAGGTCTGTTGTCAGATATCAACTCACTGAAGACTATTGGTGAACGGTTGCTCAACTTCGTGGATTGGTTGAAGTTAGACATTAACACCATTGGATGCCGGTTCAGTGGTCTAGTGGTTAAGCGCTCTGGCGCGAGACTAATAGGTCCTGGGTTGGAATCTCGCGAGGCGAGATAGTGGATGCGAACTGGTGAGGATTCCCACAATAGAACGAAACAGCCATCCAGTGCTCCCAGGTTTTCCATGGTGATCTAGCTTTAATTGACTCATGATCTAAACTTTAAAATTACTGAAATCTCCGCAAACCCCTTTCTGATTTGGAAATCACCACTCGTTTTTTAAACATTCAACGGACGTGCATGGCGAGAACTAGTAATTGACAGGTATTTAAGGTTAGCCTTCTGTGAAATTAGGTTGCTGATGATGTATCCCTTGAACATCACTTAAAAGATCCTGTTATCTACCAGTGTTAATACTGTTGATGTAGTCTCTGAATGTGCTATCTGCCCCAAGCACTAACGAACGCAAAAAGAATAGCCAGAAAGAAACTTTGAGAAGCCAAATACACTTGTATGTCTGTGTTTTTTTTGGCATACAAATGCATACATAAATTCACGCAAACATTGGGTAGAGGAAAGGGACAAGAGCTAGATTTTAAAGGACCTGCCTTCACAAATTAAAACAAGTAACATTCCAAACCAATTAAGGGACACACACAGTGCAGAATATCTAAAGTTAGAAACATAAATAATTCATAATAAATGTCGATACCAGCCGACAAAATCATTGACTAAAATTGCACATTCACAAGTGATAATGATAAATTAAAAAGATTGACAAGCGCATTTTGTTAAATCCTGGGATGACTTATTGTAAAACGATAAGAATAACAGTGACGATAGACGTAATAATAATAATCGAAGAAATAAAATAATGATAAGTTAGACTCTTGAATATCATGAAAGATCACAAGTAGTACTAGGTTACAACAATGAATAACAGAAGGAAATTGATATCATTGTAAAGACAGGTAAAAAGAAAATAATTATTATAATTCAACTCAAAAACAGATTTGAAACATAAACTGACAAGGATGAAAAGCAGATTAAGAGAGAATGGATAATTGGATTATATAGTAAGTGGTATCAACTGAACCTAGATGAAAACGTAAGTATTTATCTAATGTCCAGCAGGACAGCTTCAATTAATCTGTCATAGAATCGAAACCTAAACGAAAAAGAAGGAAAATATACTCATTCAAAAATAAACAGAACAATAAAGAAGACTATATGAGTGATATGTATGGTGAAAACACAAACTGCTAACACTCTATTCTAATTGTGAATACAGGGCGATCGTGGTTACTGCCTTGATTTCGTAACCAAAATGGTTTGTCGTGACGGCTTCCGAGTGTACTGCAGTCAGAAACAGGGTTGTGGATTAAGTAGTCAAATGTTCAACCCATGTTAGGTTTCGAAACATGAACGTACAGACGCTTAGTTGTGATCGTATGCCTTGACTTGGAGGCTGCAATAATTAGTTTCATTGTAGTGTCCATCATCGAAAAACGTACTACCGAGGAATAGACAACATAAGATCTTCAGCTCGAATATTATTGGTCGAGACAAAGCTTATTTCATACTGTCAATAGAACTGGCAACTTTAAACGGTGTCCTTCATCTCTGTACAGTTCCTATAGTTTGGTTTTGTTCAACAAACACCAAAATAAGTCGTTTTTTTAACACCTAAAAATCAAGGGATTATTCTCCTGCCTAGAAGCTCAACTATTGACTTATAGTAAGATGATACATTTTATTTCGAGAACGGATCGAAAAAAAAATCCGGTCTCCCGAATTTCTTGCGTAGCAACGCAATAGTGTTTAAATTATGTTTCTCTCTCTTTAAATGAATGTTTTTTTGTGGCTAATTATTATGGCGCCAACCAGATAGGACGATGATGTCGACAAGTTCATCACTTTAGTGTCCGTAGATATGACTCAAGTTAGGTCGTTTCCGATTGTTATTGAAATGATTACTGTCATAATATACATGTCGCCAATTGTCGTATAAAACTATTGACTTAAATCGCGTCAGTGAATAACGGAATTACATAAGTCGAATACGAGAATGAATTTTTAAATACATATATTTTGTACACTCGTTGATCTGGACAGACAATCAGAGGAACGAAACAAAGCGAAATGACGCGCAGTGGAGGCGTGTAAGCCTCGATATATTTTAAGAGGCAATTAATCATAATCTAGAACGAGATCGTAAAACGCATTACAAAAAATATATAAGAGAAATTCATACCTCCAATAGCATGTTCCGTTACTTTACGTGTGAGTAGATCTAAATCTCGATTAATTCGGTCATTTGAAGAATCTGGAGGATCTCCGATCATGTTATTCTCTGCAGTTGCGATATAGTTATCCACAAACACTAACAAATCATTATTATTGTTAGTATTATTATTATTATCCTTATTATTACTTAAATCATAAATATTATGCATACATTGAGGCATTTCATGAAATTCGGTTTGTCTCCGATTCATTTGATGTGAATAAGAATCAGTTGACCAACAACTAATCCCAGGAACTTTTGAGTCAGTTTCTTGTGACGACACTGTTGTTGTCGAACAGTTAGAATGACAAACACTTTGTGAAGGACTCTCTCCAAATGATGAACCAAATGTATGATAAACATTTCCAATCACGATAGGATTAGGAATACATGGGATTGATGGATAGTTTGAAGTTAGGGAACCACCAGAATTTTCGCAATAATTAGGAAAAATATGTTGATGCACGGTTTTTAAATGATTCGGTGAACTTAAAGGCAACAATGTATGAGGTATGGTTGCTTTATTAGTAGGTGTACATAAACATGAATTATGAGTCTATATTAACACAATAAATAAGTAAAAAAACACAATAAGAATTACGTTTATGAAGAGAATACAGTTGAAACTAGCAAAGTTCAAACTCTACTTAACAAAATTCGAACATACACAGTATTGTAAAAATAAGAGTCTACTCTATTTTCATTAGGATAAGTTTTGTGGAAATTGTTCAATTTTACACCACATATTAACTTTACTTGGATAATCATTGAAAACCAGATGGGACTGAGCATCTGCTTTTTATTTAAATTAGAAATGTGAATTATTAAGATGCTAAGTCAGCGGACTAGAGGTAAAACGAATTTTGTGGACAGTGAGCCTTTAGTTCGAATCCTGATGGGGAAATGGTTACACATTAGTGTGATGTAATGCTTTTTTGTCTTTCAATGGTTTTCTAGATAAAGTTTGTTTCTATTTGTTACAATGTCAGGAGTCTGTGCACCTTAAAAATGCGTGAAAAAACTTTGAAACATAAAATCATTACTAGTATAGGGGACGGAAGATGAAGATAATATAAATCACAAAACTATATGCCAATAATAATCAAGTGACCACTAATAACTAGCTTCAAGATGCGATTCCTGGAGGTCTGATGAGAAGTCAAGGACCAGTGCAGTTCAATCATATCAGCCACGTGATAATTATTCAGAACAGACAAAGGAAAATGGTTGCACAGCCTCATAAATTTATTGGAATTAGACATACACCAACAGGTACCGGCCAAATGGTCTAGAGGTTAAGCGTTCACGCTCAAAACTGAAGGTCAAGAGTTCGATACATGAGGTTGGGGTCGTTAGGTGGACACTGTTGGGGAGTCCTGTACTAGGATGAAATAACTGTCTAACGCTTCCTGTTTTTCAATGGTCATCTAGCGAATATCAGTTCGTGATTTAAACCGTAAAATTATTAACTGAACTACAGAGAAGCAGATTCACGAAATGAATGCATTGAAATTATTGAATATTTTCGATTACTATTTGTTTCACCTAGTTACATATTATTTGTTACATACGGAATTGTAAAAATATTTATGAAAGCTGATTTCTTTGTGTTATAAACGTAAAAGAGAGGATGCTGGTTACAACTCTAGGGGTTTCTGTTATAACAGTCCTTTCACTTCTTACACGTATGTGGGACGTTAATTTACCTTAGACGAATATCTACACTAGATTCCCACCCAGTGTCTATTCTACAGGACTTCAACAGAACTCAGACCAAGAACACGAGATTAGCCTGACTATATCGTCAATATATTTCCACACCAAAATCCGACACAAGGAACAGTCAATCAATAAGTGTCCATCAACAAGAAACAGTCCATACATAATAAGGATAGGGGAATATATATATAACACATAACACCTGTCATCCTATCTAGTGTCTGACTCATCAAGACAACCAATCACTGTCATTCTCGCCCACACATCACTTTGGTGCTTAGAAAAATGTCAGGGTAGTAAAATGCTGGAAAAATGTTAACCTTTTTAAACCATCTGGATAAAAACAGAATAAATGTAATTGTATCACGTGACAAGTAGAGTCCCTATTCCAGTTTACTTTAGGCAATTAAGGGGCACGGCAATATGTAAAGCATACTACAATCAAAAAAATGTACTTCAATAAAAAGCTGTGGTTACATAATGAGAGCTCTGATAGAGAAATACAAATCAGAAGTTATATGAGACAAAGAACCAGATAGTACTTACCTTGTGAAAAGCATTTTGGCATGGTAATACTGAAGCTGGTACATTCGGTGTTCGAGGCAGTTGCTGTATAATCTGCATGTCAGAAGTTATATTTTCTGGGCATGATCCCTCGCATAAGGAAACCGGTGAAACACTTGATGGGGAATGCGCCGATGGAAAAGCACTTCTGTTATTAGAAGAAAACCAATCATTATAGCAAATACCATGACGACAAACATCTGACGGTGAAGGCATTCTAGTAACAGGAGCTGTTGCTACGGGCATTAAATTTCTGCGTGGAGCTAAGTTAGTTGAAGGATCAAATCTTGATGGACTATGGAAGCGTGGTTTTGGTAACTGTGATGGGAAACCAGACAATTCCATATCTGAAGATGCTTGAAGGTGACGAGAAAAAGATGAGTTATTTGATGGAAGATTCACTGACACACCACCTCTTCCTGAAAAACATGATGAATTCGGACTAGGCATTCTACGCCTGTTATTTAGCCTGCCAACAGCAAGGCAATTTCGAGAATCACCAACAGAAGCACTATGTCGTCGTGAAGCTTCAGTTGTTGAGGGGATGTTTAAAGACATATTTATTCGAGCATAATCTGCATCTGAGGCATCTTGAGTAAAATAAGAAGTATCCTGAGTATTATACAAACAAACAGTAGGAGGGAGAGTATTTGCATGGAAAGTTCTATAGCCCATATGAGAACCTAGTCGTTGTTCTTGACCAATAAAAGCAGTTGATAACTTACGAAGGCGACTAGTGTCTGAGTGATTTACCAGTGGGATATGTCGCGGATATATATTAGAGTGGAAATCAGATTTTGACTTTGATAAATTAGACGAATGAGTAACATATTGACCATATACGACAATAACACGATGTTTCCAAAAGGAAACAAGTTTCTTTTGTTGTTCTGTGAAAGCCTGAATTATGATGATAATGATAACAAAGAGATCAATAATTTGCACAAAGAAAATGGGACAGTAAAGCATATAAAAATGTCTGATCACGTAAATCAAAAAGGCTTTCCCTACATACTGATCACACAGAGAAAATAGCATAAAGGGTTTTTTAGACAGAGGATCAATCAAGTAATATAGATTGTAAGGAAGTCTATATATATATGGTAATACAATAATTCCAGTATTTAATAATTATACAATCAAAATACAGTGATTCGTCAAAAAATAGTTTTGAGGTTAATCTTTTTCAAACCTGCTCAGATAGAAAACAACCAATCCTCTGGACAGTGATCAGAAAGCATAACAAACCTAAAACTCTTGATGTTTTCATTAACACAAGAAGCAATAATGTTTGTTTTGGCTATGGATTATTCTTATGATCTAAACAAACTTGAATAGAACACTTAATTCACTGACTGTTTTTATCGATGGTATTATCTCAATAAACAGTATTTAACAATAAGATGGTGGTTGGAGGTGATCAACAGAAAACCCTGGACCCGGGTTTCGTGCTACTTGGCACTCGTCAGCAAGGTGTACATGTAATCTTGAGGGAACTGGTGCTCCCTGATGGATTCGATCCCGTGTCACTCAGCTTCACAGTCAGAGACGTTACCGCTGAGCTATTAAAGCCGCGACAATTCATGAACTTCCTGATTTTTCTGCAAAGCTTCAACAAATACCCTAGTAGTTCAATTTATGAACAACAACAGACCACTCTACACACAGACATCATATGTTTAATATGTCAATAATATAAACAACTAATAAAAATATTTATGATAAACATTTCAATTATTCACTTACAACATGATTCAGAATAATTTCCAATATTTGTAGAAACTCCTCATATAAATTAACACTTGCATAAGCTGTGACCAATAAACTGGAACATACTACAACATTAGTAATTCAGGAAAGAAAAAGTTAATTACAAATAGATTAGGAGAGTTCAATTACAACTCGAAGACAGAAAAATTTGCTACCATCCTCAACGACTGAAATATGAAAATCTATATAATCACCTTATAGAACATTAATCGTGAGTTCATAAGTAAAGTATTTAATTTCAATAATGAATGATCATCGGTAGCTACTTCCGAGAGTGTGACATTTCTTTTCCATAGGATATAAAAAACATATGGTTGTTTAATGTAGACAAGGTTAAAAATAGATAAATCAAGCATTTCTATGCAGTTATCACTGGTCGTTAAAAAATTTGTATAAATCTAATCAAGGGGAGAGCGAAGAAACTAAGTGTATACTACTGAACAACTTGTTCAGTAGCAAACTCTCTGCAAAATAAAGTATCATAGTTATAAAAGTATTTGAAAGACATTGAACAACGCTCAATATACCTCATATATAACAATCGATGATATATATATATATATATATATATATATATATATATATATAGGGTAGGGTTTTTAACATTCTGTTTAGTGGCTGAAAGTACGAAGCCCTAAACACTGAGCCACAGTAAGGCACTTATCACAGCTATTCAAATGTAATTTTAACGATTCAGTGGATATCACAGCATTTGGATTCGAACCACAATTTTTGTATGACAAAAAACTGATACCTACTTGTTTGTCTAAATTGAAGTCGGTACAGAAGGATTTAAACGTACAACTTTAACGCCCAAAAATTTAAATTTTTTAGCCTTCAAGTCATTATTGTACAAATGTTTGAATAGGTGAGAATAAAATCAAAAAGTGGTATACGCATTTATGAAGACCACATATTTAAACTTACGTCTGTTACTCTTCATGAAGGAGCAAAGGCTACCCACCAGGATTGTCCATCCAACTCTACCTTGGATAATTCTTTCCAGTTAGTATTCATTTTTTTGATGTCTCCCTCCAAATGCAAACGCAATGTTTTTTGGTCTTCTCCTTTTCGTTTTGCTTTCAGGATTCCAAGTTAGCGCTGACCTCGTGATGCAGTCTGATGATTTCCGTAATGTATGTCCCATCCACCTCTATGGTCTTTTCTTAACTTCCTCTTCATCTGTAAGCTGGTTTATCCTCTCCCGCAGTAGGTTGTTGCTGAAGGTATCGGGTCGACGAATATGAAGTATCTTGCAAAGACGATTGTTTATGAATACCTGTACCATTTAGATGATGGTTGTAGTGGTTCTCTACGTCTCATCTCCGTACAATGGAACCGTTTTGACGTTTGCAAAAACAATTCGGACTTTGGTGTTTGCTGACAATTGTTTTGAGTTCCAGATGTTCTTCAGTTGTAGGAATGCCGTCCCTGCTTTGTCAATCCTTGCCTCTGCAACTGTTCATTGATGATGCTCTACAGGGTACGTAAAAGTTTCCACATCTCTATCAAGCGTGATTGAGTTGGTGTTTTCTGAGTTGTATTTCAGGATCTTGGTTTTCCCTTGTGTATGTTGAGGCTTACTGCTGCAGAGGCTGTTGCTACACTGGCTGTCTTCACCTGTATTTGTTTGATGTGTAGCCTGAAGCTCTTCTAGAGTTACTGCCGGTCCCAAGTCCGAGTAAAGGAGGAAGGTTGGGCATGAGATCAGCAACTCCATCCCGTAGAAAACAACCTTGCTATAAAAACGTTAACAAATTTAAACTACTAGTATGGAAATGAAGCAACAAAATAACAGTAACAACCTTTTGTAAGACATGCAATAATATGTCCAGGTATATCATCGCTAACCATATTGTCAACATTGTTAATTATTTTCTGTTCAACACATTCGTCACTGGTGTAACCACATTCATTTTGATTCGATCTATTCAATTCATTGTTAAAATTTGAGGATAGTGTTAAATTGTGTAATTTGCCATTTTTACTATCATCATCAATTTCATAAGAAACATTTGGAAGTATATTAGCTATAGAAGGAGACCAACACTTATTATTATTATCATTAAATGCTTGATTAATATCACTCATCATAGTAGACTGTGGTTGTTCTACATTAAGATAACATTTATTTTCGGCATACAAAGGGTTAGTATGACAAAAGCAGTAATAATCAGGGATATTAAAATCATTCGTTTTATTATTCATAGAATTTATACTACTGCAGTTATCACAGTTACTATTATTGTCATTATTATTATTATTTCCAGTAAGTGCATTTCTTGTATAATAAACAGTATTATTAATACTGACTATCGGAGGTGAAACAGTTATTGGACAAGTAGAATCAGTTATTGTGATGACACCTTTTGTAATTGATGTATCTGAATTCATTGAAACACAAGAAGAAGCAACTGAAGAACAGACAGAAGACGAAGATGTAGTCAGCAAACAAGAGCATGAACAACATTCAAGTTGATTTAAATGCAAAGAATGTGATGTTATTGTTTCGTGACATGGTTTAATCGGTGTGAATAGAATATGTTTAATTTCAGATAAACATGAATGTAACACAGTTTGTGTTAGTTGATCTGTTGATCGTATATCAGAAAGACGTTTTTCTATCAAACATAAAGTAGATTTTCTATGCTTCAATTTCTCAATACTTAATAGAATCTTATTTCTTGCTCCTTGTGTTACATTCTACAAAGAAATAACAATAATAATAAATGTAAGCAGAGCCTAAAATATATACGAGAAGCAAATTGGATAGAAAAGATATAAGTTTGAGTAATTATTACAATAACACTAAGAACTGTCTTTTCATTGTCGAATAGTTTTGGATTGAGTTAACAGTACACTTAACAACGTCAATAATCCTTGAAATCCTATCGAAAATATTTGCTTATCATGGTTTTTAAGAAAAAGTATTTTGTCAGAGAATAGAAATCAGCATTACAATTTTTTACTAACTTGTTTTTATTAAAAAGCCATCAATCACATCCGTTCACTGTCTTATACAGTACAATGAAGAAGTCAGGGGATTCACGAAGCATACACATGTGGCATTAAAAGCAATAGATGGGGGAGGATATGACACAAACTATTCAGAAGTGTTTATTATTATGCCAAAGTATACATCTATAATAGGGGCATTAGTGGGACGAAAACAACAGACGGTCAGGAACACCATGATGTCCGGAAACAATTAACACATAAACTCGTAGCCTAAGTATTTATGTGACTACAAACCGGAAAACGAGATGAAAAATCCGAATAATGGGACTGTGAGGATAAGTTGCATTCGATTGATTATGAATCAGACTACCAGGACGAGATATAGTGATCAACTCGGCGGCAGAATTGCTAATTACTATCCACAAAAATCGAACACATCTTATGATGTGGATACATATTGAAATTGTTTCTCAAGAAGCCTGAATGATCGTTAATAGAAACAAATTGAATGATTTATGCAAAATCCTTTTATGTACATACAGACGCGTTACATAATGATAGATTGTCTTTTTTACTCTATTTATTTACTATACTTAGATACTAGTATAACTAGGCACCAAAATAATTATGATCCACAGAAATGAGGAACTGATACTGTGAAGACATAGAGGAAAGAGGGGGTGAACGTAATCAAATAAATAAATGACTGGATGGAAATATATGAACGAGTATAGATTATTATAGTATAAACAAATCAATTTTTGAAAAAAAAACAAGTAGAAAAAATTCCTCCAGCTAAGTGACTACTTTCGAAGAATCTGAAAGAAAACTATTGCAGGACCGCCATCAGACTATGTCTTGAGCCATGTTTGATAATGTTTTAAGACGCTGAGTGACACCATCTCTAGGACTTCAACCAGAGTCGTGAAGAACCGAAAGATGTCATTGATCATAAGGATATCCTCTGGCCTCTAACTTATTACAATCGAAATTCGGTACATATTTTTTGGTTAGTTTCTGTTTTCGTTTTATTTTTGAACTAAAACAATACCTTTTAATTTAGTCATCATACACTTTAAACAAAACATGCAACGGACCAAATTTTTTTAAAGTGACAAAATATTAATTTGCACTATGATGTTTAAATTATCCACCAACATAGATTTCCCAAGTAAAAATACAATGCACGGTTTTATATGGAAGTAGAGATGCTATCAAAAACCAATAAAACTTACTTGCTCTTTCAACCAGTCATCAGTGATATTCATCATCTTCTCATATGACAAATTTTGGAATAGACTGGCATATTTATGCAGTCGTAAGCTCTTTAGCCAGAATGGGACAGCTTAAAGATAATTAGTAAAATGAGTAAAATACTGTTTTTTAGGTTGAAGAACAGAAAACAGAACGAAAAATGATGACAATTACATCATATAACAAGTAATCACAACAGCTTCGAAATATAATACAGTATATGAAGTAATCTAAAGGATATGAGACACATGACGCGATCGATAGAGTTTATTAAGATGTTGATTGATATACCACGTGGTTCAAAAGTGTTCAAAAATGTAGCGGTGTTATGTCCCTATAAGAATAATGAATTGTAACTTTGGGATCCATTTCTGGAGCAATACTATGCGTATATTTTTTATCGTATAACTGTTAAATAACTGAACTATTCATATTCATGTTCCTCTTACTATGAGTTTTATTTTGACCTATGAACTATTATCATACGATTTATCATTCTTGAATTATACCATATTTATCAATCACTATCTCCCTTATTCACAGCCACATTTAGCTAAGTCTTGTACAAATGTTGTTTCCTATTTTATGGTACGATGTGGTCTGTCTGTTTGGTATATAAACCCAGTATGCTTGAAATAAATGATTCATATTTCAGAGACTGTTATTGGTGTTCTGGACTTAACTAGTTGGGCTAGGCAGATAGCAGAACTGATAAATACTCAAGACTGCTCGTACGGGTTTCGTGTGTGATTGGTCCGATCGATAAGTCACTGCTCTCTAATTGGCGGTATTATCACGTTATACATTAACAGGGCATCCATGCCACAAGCTATAATAAAAGGCTATTGTAAAATTGAAATTATGGTGAAAATGGGTCAACTGTGATCAGAAGGACAGGTTAAACAAAACTAAACCAAGGTAACATATCGAATTTGAAATAATCTCAATTGAATCTAATAAATCAGACTAAAAGTATATGGAAGAATGAAACTTGAATTTGTTATTTTTACAGTTCATAAGAATATCACATTGAAGTGTTTTAGTCTTTTAGATTAGCACAATTAGTATTCGATAGAATCAACATAATAATGAGATGACTACGTTATTATTGAAAGGAAATTTATTTATTTAAGCACATGAATTCGGTACAAAGGCGCACCAGACATATATGCGCCATACAAATCTCATTCGATTTGCTTGAGGGCTGTGATACTGCCCAGGTGCCCAAACTGAAGCAGATGGTTTTCTTAGGGGACCACACCCCGAGCCTTCGATCGAAAAATCTGATCCACAAGGCAGTGGAGCATCGTAAGGAGATGCAGTCCCATGGTGGCCGGTGACCGGCGATTGGTTCATACGCCATTTGTTCGCTCAAGATACTGGAGCCCATGTGCACCGTTGGTTTGGAATGAGGGTTTCCCAACCCCCTAGGTAGACTTTCCGTGTCCACCAACCCGGTTAAAGCGCCGGACATTCGCTCTCGTACTCTCGATTTCGTAAACAACACCCCCACCTCGAGAGGGCAGTGAGTAGGTGTTAGTGGGAAGTAAACCGAATTAAGGCATGTCCATGATTGTGACGGCGCACACTTCCTTGGCAGAGGCTATATACGCGTGGCAATGTGAGAATATTTCGAGAGGGAGAGTGGACTCTCCCCACTCTCGGCCGTATCAGGGTATTCGGGGGCTTGAAAGGAAATATGAATAGTGTATAATTACTTGATTCAGAGAACTGGACAAAATCTACTGGCTCAATCATATCCTTTTATTGAGATTGAACATGATATTTTTATAGGAAGTAAATTATTTGAATAACTAACAACCCATATTAGAGATTCAGTTAAAAATGAATCTTATTTGCTTGAATTTTAGGTTTATGTAAAGATTATCATAATCGCTTTGTTCCTCATGAATCTTCTCATTATTAATGTTGTATTTATGTGAATCCTTTTCAGCTAGCCAGTCAAAATCATTAAGATACTGAAAATCATGACAGCTATATTATTTCATCTAAGAATTTATGTTCTTGTTACATATCTAACATGTATATTAAACGATAGAATTCTCCAAGGTTTTTTAGTTATCTCATTTATCAGTGATTCTAAAATATGGTATCTGAGAACTAACACATCCGATAAAACCTTATTAATGCATTTGATGTTAATTGTTGCGTTCTTACAACTCAGGATCTGTCTCACTGACACTTATCTGCGATGTTAGTGATAGATTGACTTGATCGGGAAACAAGTGCATGCAGGATACTGCCTTATTTCATATGTATATACTACTTCAAAAACATATACAAGGTACAAAACACATACCTGTCATTCCAGAGGATGGATTTAAGAAATTATTCTCATCGGTGACACAATATGAATTACGTTCCATATCAGTAGAATTTGTTAACTTATTCGAATTCCTGTGAATTATAGAATGAGATGGTTTATCTTGAACTTCAGGAAAATTCGGAGAAAAATTTTCATGTACTTGTTGACAAAGATAGGTTTGTAATGATGGACGATGATCATCCAAGAGGTTGGAACGTTGAGCTGACAGGGATTCACGATTATCAGAGATAGCTTGACCATTAGTTCCTGTAGGAAACTGAAGAGAAGAATCGCTAGTATATGTAACGATATTTTCACGATTTTTTAAAAGTTCCGGTGATTTGAAAGTCAAAAATATTGATGTAGGTGAGTGAGGAATACAAACCTAAAAATTATTATTTAAAAATAAATAAATAAGATATGTAAATTAATGTCTATAACACAAAAGAGCATAATATCTCCCTTTCCCTCTCCAGTAATACAATTGTCTCAGCAAACATAAACCTAACAACAATATTTTTCTAAAAATTATATCAGCTAGTATTCTTACGTATTACGGTTTACCAGTTTCTATTCTAACTATTATACGAGCGATTTATCCCGATAGAATAAGTTATTGACAATAAAATTGGTACCAGATGCTTTATAAACCTCTTTGGTTTAAAAATGAAATCACATTCCAATAACTTACACCAAGGTCTGTATTACTGGATGAGATTGAGCTTGAATCACTTAATGAACAAGTGGATACTCCTTGTTGGTGAATAACATTTGAAGATACATTAGTCTTCCCGCAATTTGTATCAGCGACTGAATTTCGAATGGAATTGAGATAGCTAGATGAACTAACTGTTGGCAAATCATCAAAATCTTTGGATGTTGCAAAAAACTTCTGATTTGTATCTAGATCAGCAATTTCCGATGTTTTATTTTCTTGGTCATTATTACTTGACGATATTTGAGTATGGTATTGTGAAGTGTTTAAAGAATGATAGTTAGATACCCTAGGAATGTCAGATAATCTTCTATATGAAAAGTGAGATGATGTAGTTAGTGGATAAGGACAGTAGGGATGATTGCTATAAAAATTGTTTGATAAACCAGATTTAACCTCAGCATTTGGGACGGTTAATAGTGCACCATAATTTGCTTTTGTAGTGTTCATACCGCTGTTATGATTGCCTGAGTGTGATCCAGAATTAGAAGCCTCCAAGAGCAAATCGTATTGACTATCTGAACCACCACAACCTGATAAGAACCCGGAAGAAGTCAATGAATGCGATGACGAATCTGAAAAATTGAGGTAAAAGCGAAGAATGAATTATTTAGACAGTAAGGAAATGACGATGAATGCGAATATTCCATTAGATTGATAATAATGTTGAAAAACTAACTTGTTATCGATTGATTATTTCAGCCTGATTAAAGCATAACTATGCTGGGCGAACAACAGTAAATTGGATAATATAGAAAATTTTCGTGCAAGAATAAAGATTACAGGTATTTTTGTTCTTGAAGCTACAATATTTGATAATAAAAGTGATAAGTTTCTGCAGTCACTCAATCACAACGTAGGACCTGTACATATGTACATAGGTTCAAGTTGCCGTGACCCTATTAACACTGAGGGATGAAATCGTCATATCGAATCCCAGAATAGTAGAAATAGTAACAGTATGAGTGGTAATAGGAAAGATTAGGCATCGAAGATACAATTCGAGAAAATATAGTTTCGTGGAACAAAAATACAAAAAGTTATGAGGAACAAAGAAGCTCAAAATTTGTTGCAAGACAAAGAACAAATGGATCTGTGCCATTAAAAACGATTTTGAGCCATGCCATTCAAAGTCCCTAATCGTTGGTTAAGATAATCATGTGGACCATAACTAAGTAGTCAACATCTTTTAACATGGTTCAGTCAAATGGTCAATGAGTTTTTGGGCTAATGCTATGTGCCCACACCTTCCTTCCAGTGTACCACTACACCAACAAAACATCACTCAAGAGGTAGGCGGTGGTTGGGGATACGTAGCACATGTTACAACTACTTCAATTGATGATTTACCACATGTACCTAGTGCTTTGTCTCTAACCCAAGCATTGATTACTACATGGTCCCAAAATACAAGAGCAATGCTTCGTAAAAACCTGTGATCGAATACCAATAGCTTATGAATACCCTCTATTCTGAATGAACATGTTTCACATCCATAAAGTAGGATGATGTGAACTGCTGTGCAGTAAACTCACACTCTGGTTGGAAGATGGATATCTCGACCATGTCACAAGTGATGTACGTTGACAAAAGCCAATGTTTCTGCAATAGGCGAATTATTTACAAATCCGACACTGAATGAAACCGTTTCTATACTATTCCCAGCCCACTAACTAAACTGAGAAATTCAAGCTTCTATAGAAGCTTTTATGGAATAGACCACAGGAGAACAGGTTTCTTTATGCAATGAGATAATATACTTATATACAAAAAAGTAATACGAAATGAACGTAAAAAAATGTCGCAAGCGATTGGAGGTCTTCACTCTCCTATCAATCGAGATCTGATTGTCGATCGTATCAAGAAATTTTAACATCCAACATGGTGACCCCATCAACGCTTAACATGTTAACCTGGAGAAACCATCACTAAAAACGTTCGAAAATATATTGGCTTTATCAAGACAAAAAATATAAATTTAGATTTCGGTCACAAAACAAGAAAATCTCTTGTAAATAGTGGACAAAGTTCATCTTGAATGAGTGACTTTTATGTCCGTGTAACTGGGGTAGCAGAAGAAAAGCGAGAACAACAGTAAGACCGTTGCCACTCTTAGTTTTGAGTTCTAATATGCGACAACTTAGGTTGCTTATTAGTGATTTCTACGAAAACATTAAGGGAGTTGCGATGCACCAACAGAAAATAACCTACGACAACTACTCTTTGTATTATGACAACACAATACTTCTCCCATCATCCAATCTTACCTAGCATTCTAATAAAATTATTCACTACTCGATGGCACCAATACAGATTGTGGTCCATCAGAGACACTTATCATTAAATGTAAACAATCTTTTCATCTCATTTCACATTAACTGTTTCGCATTTATCTGATGAAGTAGCACACAATTATGAAGTATGCATCGCGTGCACTACGGGTTCAGATAGCTCTCTTGGGAATAAGTAGCAAAGCTATTGAAAGTCAAGCACACCAACCCGAATAATACAACATATACAACACAAAACGTCCCAAAAAACTTTTACAAAAGATTGAAAAAATATTAGAGCCAGGCAGGATAATATTAAAGTTTATCTTCTAAGAGTTTTTAAATGGGTTTAGAACCGATGCTTACTGATTTTGAAAATCACAACAAACTTAAAACTTTAACTAAAACTGCCCTACAGTCGACGAGTTGAAAGTAATGAGCCCAATAGCTCACAATCATCATCAATGTTGAAGAATCTCATGATTATGTAGTGCATTATTTATTTCATGTGGAGTTTTATAACCATACTTAAACTAGGACTTCTAGTTGAAATTAGGCTATTTTAAAAGTAACTTAGTGAAAACCATAGTGATTGACTGTGGATCATATTGTTTTATAACTATTGTAATTCACATGCGATTCTCAAAGTCGAACGATATACTGTATCTGATATAATTAGATCATTTGGATTCGGAAATCAAAGTGGCCTCAGCGACTATATCTAATAGAGGACACGCAAATAACTCATCCTTATTCGGTTTCCGTTTGAGAAACATTACCATACCAAACTGTGAATAACAAGAAAATGAAGAAATTATACATAATAAAGGAAAATATGTGAAGGCAAAAGAATCTAACCTGATGTTATACGCTGTAAAGCACAGGAAAGATCCAAACCAAGATCGATCAGACAGTCAAACAATTTCGAACAAAGTCCATCATCCGTAGAACCCTGTTTTGCTGATGTGCTGGTTTCTTTAGATAATCCCTTGTATTTGTTTCGAATAGATGACAGTAACCACTTGCGGTCATCTTCGCTAAAGGACGTGTGAAGAATTGTTGCGATGAAAAGTTGACCAATCGACGTCTGTACTGCCGCTTCACGCAAAGGAACATGATTACTATCAATTCCTTTAATTATTGAATCACAACCAGTAGTAAGTGAAGATACAAGTTTATTGCTGACTAGTTCTAGGTACTGTCTCTTAATGGACTGAAAATTATGTGAAATCACATCAGTATCTGGAAATGAATCACCGAACATATTCTTAGTACGGGTACTGGAATTAAATATATCCATTTCCAACTTGACTGGCGCAAAATCATGACTAATATATCGATAGGCTTCATTATTGTATTGTAGACCCGATAAAGATGTAAGCTTTTTCAAAATGTCTAGTAGTTCATTCGTCGAAACCGATGTAGCACGAAGTTTCTTAATATGGTCTGGAGTAGAAAGTGTAGCAGATTTTGTAATATGCAGATAATTTTAAAAATTCGATGATCACACAAGGTAATTATGCGTTGAAACGTTTATTGATTTGAAAAAAACTCATTAGTTCAATTAAAAGAGAGGATACAACAAGAAAAGCAACAGAAGTAAAACACCATATTTATTTTGGAAGTTAACTATATATGACAATATTTTTTAGACCTTATTAAAGGATCATTAGTATGAATTTAACAGATGTACAAAAAGGAGTAAAATTCTTCATTAGTTACCAATAGTGGCAGTGCTTTTTAAAAAGGGGTAATAATTCCGTACTTGTCGTGAATTAACTTTGCTTTGTGTGTTCATTGCATTAAAAGAATATTTGGTCCACTTTAATATGAATTATTTTGGCTAAGGTTTGGAGTTTTATTCAAATCCGTTTCGTACTACTCATATGTAATTCATCCTCACACTAGTGACTATATTGTTTTTGTCGACTGTTTTACTCTCTCAATCTATTTACAATGGTCGGCTGCACCTATAAATAAGGACAGAAAAATTCTTTCTTCCCTGTGGAGAAAGGAATGTAATGTGACGTGTAAAAACTGGTCCCGCAAGATGTATACCAGTTAAAGTCCCACTCCATACAAAAGATGCTCAAAGCTTAGCTCGCATTGGCTTTGTATATTTGCTGTTCGAGTAAGATTACTTATTGAGCAGGCGATGAGCCTTCTGGATTTGGCCTGCAAGAATGTTGACGTTGGCTACACTGGTAACACGAGTACTGACAGCGAATAATGTGTCAGTATAGTACGTGCTGTTACAGAACGAGCCAAACACTTGACTAGGAATCATGGAAAAGGAAAATCTTCCGTGGGACAAACAAACAGTGAAATACAACAGAGTATTGGAGGTCATGATTCTAAAGTGATACTTGAAGACCCAGATAAAACCACCACCGTTCCAATTGGTAACGATGTGGCTATTCTCAGTGATCGGAAATAAACGGTCGTGCGAAAACAAACAATAGGAAGAAAAGAAGTCCCAAATACTATCCATCTGATTGATAAATCTTTCAGTCAGTCAGCTACACTGTAGGATTATGCACATATATGCATCGGTTCAAGTCTGAAAATGTATTCCAGAACGAGCAGCAGTCTTCTATCGAGCCTCTCCAATGATGACTGATGACAATATGGTCTATTTGAGTCCATCGTAGGTTTGGGGCAAGGAGTCGCCATGTTAGACGCCTCTTCTTATGCTCAAAATTATTGCTTGCTAAAAACAAACGATTGTCTGAGCACAGTTGCAACAGACGGTCACCATTCTGTTCGCTTAGCCGGAATACCAGAATACCCACCTAAGTGACTTTCCGTTTGGTTTAAGCTACCTGTTTGAGCATTAAAGTTACTTGCTACGAGTACCATGTCCAGGCGTTGAGCTTTTTGAAGAAGCTTAGAAAACTTTCGACAAAACTCGTTTTTCACTTCATCCGGGCTGCAGTCAGTGGGAGCGTAGGCAGAAATAACGAAAACGAAACGTGTATCCCTATACTTAAGAGTTTTCAGGGAGCCGTTTAGCCGAACAGCATATAGGCGACCTTTGATAGGGATCCATTCTAAAAGTCCCTGTTCTGCCCTCATACTTATTGCCATCCCTAAACCTGCCAATCCACGAGAACTTGCCGTTGGGTCTCCAGACAAACGGAGGGTATATCTAGTCAGCTCTCCGTTTTGGCGAAGCGAGGTCAAGTGAATGACCACACTAGGATCCTGTATGCGTATTTCGGAGAATCAGTGGTACGAGATTCTAGGGTCTTAGCCAAGGAGGCCTGCTGGTTGACTTGACATAGGGTGCGTAAGTTGAAGGCTTCAATATGCAGTTTGGAGCAAGGCTTCAGTAGACTCGGGACAGTGTTTCGCGAACTAGAATCACTGACCATGGTGACACTTGGAGAGGAAGCCAAAGAAGAAGAATAGAGTTGAAAGTCAATGTAAGACGAATAACAGGAATTGAAGAAGGAAATTGGTTATCAATTGGTCTTGAGTGCTGTTGAAGGTACGAGGGCAATTATCACCTCCCGGTAGCCCACATCATGAAAAAGTTCTTCTAGAGGTACCTGAAAAAGAAAGTGGGTGAAGAAGTCTTCGTGACCTGAGAGCGTGACTGCAGTGCCCAAGGGACAACTGCTTGAGGCCGGTCACACACGACCTTTTTGTGAGTAATTTCAGTGTTAGTTCTCTACTTGTTAAGACCTTACTGATAGAGACGGGAATCCGTGGGATAAAGCGAGGTGTGCATTTTTAGGGTCGACCTTTTCTAACCTTCACCCCTCCTTGTGGGAAGGCAGCATCGCTGTTATGCTGATTGTCTGAAGGAAACACTTTACTGCTATCACACCTCTGTATAGTCAGCAGTACAAATTCGCCCTCGGACCTTGAGTTTGCTGCTCTTAGTCTTACCGCTCTTCAACCGACCTGCCTGGCATGAATGGACCTTGAGGAATGATTGTTCCAGCCAGTATAGCTCGATTGGTTCGTTATGGTAGGCAAGCCCGACCACCAAGTAGAGGTAGCAGCAACGGTCGGAGTTCAGTTACGTCCTCATTTATACCATTTTTGGTACCATACAGACATATATACGTGTGTTTTAAGTATAAGGCGGGTATGCTAGAACGAATTCAACGGCGAGGGATCAAAATAATAAAAGGTTTCACTGTCGTATCTTATGAAAACAAACTGACACACTTCAACCTATCTCCGTTATATCACCGCAGGTTACCGGGTGATCTAATGCTGTTACATCGTATACTGGACAATGGTCCAGAAGACATTCTAAGAAAGTTAAAGAACCGAAATCAAACTTTTTACATTTGCAGTTGTTTCTCGCTCCGAGTAGTGAGTTACTGGAATTCTATATCAGAACACGTAATATCAGCACATTCCGTTAATACATTCAAAGCGGGACTAGACCTCCACAGTGTTACAAATTGCAAGAATTTATATAGGTCGACAGATGTATCCTAATTAATGAATACTGGAAAGCCACTATTAAGAATAATATAAGTGTATCTACATGTATTCGTACATACGCAAGCTTGAGATAACCGTATAGCGAAGGTGTTTATCAAAAAATATGGAAGGCTATCACTAATTACATACCATGATATAAGATGAAGCTTGTTGCCCAAACTTACAGCTGGATTAGGACACAAATTGACTCAATTCTATACTAATAGGCCATGATGACACTAAATACAAAGTGAGTGTGGACTGTATATACAGAAAGAGATACCTAGAAACCAAACTACATGACTTTCAAGCTACGTATTTAAATATTAACCAAAATACTAATCATGAACCTAAAGAAAAGTACACAAACCACTCTGAATAAAACCACACTTAACACATCAGCGCGACCTACCCGAGTCGTTGAAATTTATGAACACTTGATCAAGATCTTCCTTTGACTCTATTACGGTATTATTTAACCACTGTTGTGCAGCACAACGGTAGCCTTCATCGCATTGCGAAAGAAGTACCAATGCAATCAAAAACTTCTTGTGACTGTTGATACATGAAAGTCGGGAAAAATAATATAACTCCTGTGCATTCAACAGTAAATTTACATCATCCCTTACATTAATACCAAACGCTTGTTCTTCTGTAACGTAAAGTTCATCCTCTGATTTCCCACCTAAACCACTATCACAGCCATCACCCAACTCCAGATTGTTATCCAGACAAATCGTGGGAATACTAGTGACGTTACATTGCGAAACAGACGCCTTCGCCGATGACATCAAGGAATACTACTCATTACAAAATTCGATCGGAAACTGTAACGTCCAATTATGAAATATCCTCGACTTGAAGCTTAGTCTTTTCAATATTCAAACTTTGCCGACCAGAAGTACGAAATCAAAATACTAGTCAATAGTTGGAACGATCGAAGAATAGCACAAACCAGACATCTTCACTACAAAAAAAACGAGCAAATGTAGAGGTAAATAAATCCCTAAAACCAATAGTTCTGCAAGTCCGACCAATAACGACGGTGATGCCGCCAACCTTTTGGCTGAACATTAAGTTTGATAGACTGACTTAGCTCAAGGCGCTCAATCACGCATCCGCACCAGATCACGAGTTGTTACTCCGTACTCCACTTCTGCTACAACCACTAACGAGCTTAGATTAGTCACTCCTCGATATATCGATATTCTATCAAATATATCTTCGAGCCTTTTCGCTTCTGAATTCTGATTTCACTGGGTTGGTTATTTTGGATTATAAAAGATGTTACTGGTTGAAATGTCAAACTCCGAAAACTTCTGGCATCTTCATATTGTGTCAGAATTATTGATGGAAAATACTAATTTTAAGAGTTTATGAAAAATGAATCCCACAACTCACTAGTCCGAACTGTGAAAGGGTTTCCATGCACTTTCGTGCGAGCTCTTTAACGCTCAACCATAAATGTATGTCCTAAGTGCAATTTATAACTAAAATGAACAAGTGACCTGTTAGAGTGAATAGGATTATAAAGGTGGCATCAGTCCATAAAGTCACTAACTTCGGATTTGAGTCGTGTTGGTAGATTCAGACTACTTGGTTTGCGTCCGTGCGACTATCGCGACCAATGGTTGCAGAGTCTGGATGACATAGCTCAGAATCTATCACAATGGCGTAGGTGTATGCACTCTTTGTCTTCCCTCAAACCGTGAGATTAAAATTGTTTTATACCTTTTCTTCTACGAACTAACTCTCCCTGTATTATATACTTATATGCAATCTTTTTTTTATAAACTACTACCACCACTGAAGTAACTGCTTCTACTAATTTGGTGTTCATCTTGTTGTGCTGATGAGATGTAGAAACTTGGAACGATGCATATATGTGCCTGGTTCTACGTTGTAGATGACTGACCGATATGATACTTCAGGACCATACCTTTCTTAATCCTTCTGTACTGTAGAGAACGCTAGTTCGAAACTTTTAGACGAACTGAGTAGAGTTTACGTATTAGTTCGAGTTCCTTTCTAGTTACTCGTCTTTGAAATCGTTTCAGGGTAAAAGTATCGTTTTCGAAACAAGGGGACAACGCTGAAGGTTTTTCTAAATGAGATCTTAGGTAACCACTATGAACAGTTTTCAACAACCCCGGAGACAGACTACTAAATGTCCTGGAAAGTATTACATCTTGTGGTCTACATGCCCTGTTAATGTATGACGTGATAATGCCGCCAATTAGAGAGCAGTGACTTATCGATCGGACCAATCACACACGAAACCCGTACGAGCAGTCTTGAGTATTTATCAGTTCTGCTATCTGCCTAGCCCAACTAGTTAAGTCCAGAACACCAATAACAGTCTCTGAAATATGAATCATTTATTTCAAGCATACTGGGTTTATATACCAAACAGACAGACCACATCGTACCATAAAATAGGAAACAACATTTGTACAAGACTTAGCTAAATGTGGCTGTGAATAAGGGAGATAGTGATTGATAAATATGGTATAATTCAAGAATGATAAATCGTATGATAATAGTTCATAGGTCAAAATAAAACTCATAGTAAGAGGAACATGAATATGAATAGTTCAGTTGTTTAATAACTATAAGATAAAACTATGTGTATCATATCTCTCCATAAATAGTTCTCAGAAGTTACCCTTCATAATTCTCTTCGGGATATAACAGAAAGAAACCCATAACTGAGCAATTAATCTTATTATTATTAATGGCTTTATTCAATATTATAATCTGGTGCAATATAGAATTCTCAGCAGAAGTTATTTCAACATTTTTTTACCAAAACAAAAAAAAAACAAAAAAACGAAGAAAAAACTGAAAAAAAGGTTCAAAAAAATCTGAGCAAGACTTATTGGTTGCACATTATCAATAGGAAGAGACATCTGGAGCATCAAAAAAGTAATATGTAGTTCTTTTTCAATGATAGACAGTATGATAATGGAATCGCTCAGATATCGTGAAGTGAAAGGAATGTCACTAGCGTTCAGTCACGCATCTTATTAAGAGATTCCTTTGGAGACTATAAATTAGCAAGACCAGATATCTCCTTCAGGATCATCGAATTATCTGCTTAATGGAGAATTTGAGAGTGAAGGGAGTTAGGAGGAGCATTAGTGAGCAATAAGAAAAGGAATAGCCCAGTGATTGAACCTTGTGGCTTACAGTTGGAGAACTCACTTAGTAAAGGTCCCGATTTCGTAATTTTATTCCGAAAATTTGAATTTTATGTTTTCGCCTCAAGAGACGCTTGATTGACCTACAGCTTACATTTCCCACTCGGAAATCCTTGACTGTCACTGGTTGATGGATGTTTTTAGTATGCTTTTTTGTGGCTCTCCTAAGGGCATTTCTATCATTGTATAAATAAGCTTGGGTTGTGTGCTTAGTGACATCGTATTTTCTGGGTGCTTGTAGAATACATTCTCTATGCCTCATTAAGACTTTTTGATCTACTTAGCGGGACTGGGGACGTCGGATTAGCATAGCTTATCGTGTCACTGTGTCTTTTACCTTCGTTCCGTTTACCGGGTAAGGTGAACTAGTAATAGCATTGAGCACAGCACATCCCACTTTTTGTCTGGAACTAATCTGATAGTGTAGATGAAACTCTGGTAGATTTTAGTCTCCCGTTTAGGTAATTTGAGTGCAACGTAATTAGACACACACTTATTCCCACAGACTTTGGCTTCCAGAGCACGATGTGATGATTGACGCTGTCAAATGACTTGAGGTAACTGGAAGGTTAGTATTCATAGGATGGTTGTGTTTCAGTCTGACGGTGTGGATATTCCAGGCAGTCAACATGTCTGTGTGACGTGACATGAATAGAAGAAAGCCATGTGAGCCAGAAACTAAAAGGCTATGAAGTAGATAATCGATGTTGGTTAATTTGAAACTATTTCCGAAACTTATTCCGTACACATATTCAAAACTTCAGTTCTGATATCGCGTCGGTCAAAAGATTTGTGTACATCTAAGCTTTTCGGGATTCCCTCGATTTTTAATGGCTCAAACTACACTATTGTCAAATAGCTATGGGGATAATTGTGACAGTAGTATTGAAATGTGGATATGTTAGAATCCGATTAGAGAGACCAAAATTTTTCGTCTAGTAATCTTACAACATTACAACAGCCTGGTTTTGCGGATCAAGAAATGACCGCAAACATCCTATTAATGTCAAAACATCACAGCTCAAGTATTCATTCACCTCATCTTGTGTGGGCACTATATTTCCTATTATTTCATACTGATTGTTGGAAGAGTTACTCTGTTTGAAATTGATAACCTCGAACTACAACTGATCCTCTTCACGATGTAAGTAAAAACCTATTCACTACTAATCTGGTTTCTTCTATTAATAGGACGAGGAGTGCCTACCGTTACGAAAACCTCTTGATGAGTCCTCACAAAGCTTAGAAATTTTGATACAGAATATTCAGTTGGGTATGCACATCTTTATTTATTACTCTAAATAGAAGTTTATTTTGTCTTCTAGAATCCTCACAAGGTTAACCTGTTTCCCTTGATTTTCGCAGTACGTTAATCATATAATATCCTGTCGTACGATTAACAATCTGTGTCATTAGAGTGACATTTATTCTTCTATTCAGTTTATTTATTTCTGATAGATTTTGAGTCGGTGTACTTGGGGTGAGAGTACAACATAAGGACTTTGGTGTATGATCAGCAAAATACAGTGTCTACTGACTGCCTGAAGGAGGGTGTCCTTAAGAAAATTCTACTATCCTGATATATTGTCGTAGTTGGATTAGCTAGGCCAGCACACTCTTTCGAGCTGTGAACCAGTAGCGTAGTTGTCAGTTTTGAGAAAGCCTTTGTACTTAGTACATTTATCATGTACATTATTTTTGGATGAGCAGTATAATAAGAGGGGATGATCGCTTTGCTGAAGAGGATCCAACACCAGTAAGTTCGTAACTTTCAATTAATGGTTGATGAAAATGTTATCCAGCCCAGAAAATACTTTTTTGTCTTCAGTGACTGCATTGAGCTATATGTTGTTACACTGAACTCTCCTATAAAATCTCCGACATCCATAATAGGTTGGGAATTATTGTTTTGAGAACACTGAAGAACAAAAGTTTGTAGAATTATTACTATTTAAAAACATTAAATTGATGCACTTTGAATACTAATTTCATGATATCAGCAGGAAGCGCTATACGGCCATTAAAAAGTTTGCACTCAGAATGTGTATCTAATAGAACACTGAATATGGTGAAAAGGATTTCATTTTTTAATGATGATCAACAAAGAGTTCCTTTTGTGAGGTCCATTTTGAAGGTTTCGTGTTGAAAATCCCTCCATGCATACATTTGCAACTTGATCTGAACGGTTTCTTTAGTTGTACATTTTTGTTAGTCTTTTGATGCCATTTGAGATTGTGATGTTTCATTTCATAATAGTTTTAGCATTTTCTCTTCCGCTTTCACTGAGTTTCTATGTTTCTTCCTGGACTGTATCTACGTTGTTTTAGTTGATATTTAACCTTGGTGGCAGCCATATTGATTGTTCCCTCTTTGATTGTGTTGCTTGATTTGACTGGGATCGTGCATTTTGCTTGTGAACTGAAGCACTTTCCCAGAATTGGAAAGACTAAGTTTCATAAAGCAACGAACGAATTTTTTACTTGATCTATCCGGAAAGGATAGAATAGCACTTGTGTTTTGGTGTGTTCGGTAATTTTCTTATATTTCTTATCAATTTGTCTATTTATCGTAATTTAGATAGATTATTGTGGGAACAATTATTGGTTGAATAACTGAGTGGTAATATTTGTTCAGGTAAAATTGTACATGGAAGTCACATCATTGCCTACATTGACTCATCGTATCGTGACAAATAACATTATGATATTTAGTACTTCTGAAGTACACATTTGACCTGTGGATAGAATAATACATTTAATATGCATGGTTATAAGTTACATGTAATGACAACGTCTGTAGGGCTGAGCTATGCCATTCGACTGAATGAATGTTCCCACATTCATCATTACTGAACTTCTCCGAATGTTACATGTTGAATATAAATCATTCCGACAATTACATGCTCGGATTCAAAAATCGTATAGTTAGTAACCAATGCCTCTACAAGTTTACGATAAAAGTTGACTAAACTTGGCACGATACCTTATCCAATGATGTCCATCTCTTCCTTGATTAATTCAATCCTTTCTGGGCTAAATAGGTGTAAATAGGTCTAGTGTAAATCCCTTCAGTTAGTGTTCTGCATCAAGGAAGATTTGAAGAGGTGATTCAATGTTATTCAAGTATGATCACAGTTTTCACCAATACTGCGATCATGGAGACAGTGTGTACATGTTAAGGGGGCTAGTACTTACTGATAGGAACTTCAAAAATTACGCTTATATAAACTTTACATTTTACGGTAGGTGAATTCGTTAACGTAGAGTGCTCGAAACACGTACCACTGTTTTCCATAGTTGTTCTCAAGATTTTCTAACTTTTAGCTTTGCTTGAAAGGGTTAACAAATCACTTGTTACCCGTGACTTGAGTCTGGATGATAAGAGAGAGTTTTTTATTGTCAACGTACTGGATTCTTGTTATGAAGCTTTTTTTTTGAAAGTTTAGGCAAATCAGCCATTCTTAATGTAAGCAATCTGAAGCAATTTCCCTGAAAACGTACGCAAATAAAGTGGTTCTAATGTGGATGTTGCTACTAATGGGGAACGGATAACGTGGAAACATAGAAAACAACGGAAGATAGACAAAATGGTGCCCGTTTAGTTGAAACTTTCTTGGCGGACTCACATTCTAAGTTGCAGATTATTCCGCCAAAATCCAAAAGTAAGACTATAATAAGCCTTGTCGTAGGTGGGAAAAGTTTGACCCCAAACATTGTCGTGAGTCCTTTGCTCGATCCCCACTACTATGTTGCAAGAAAAATTAATGGTAATCTCCCAGCACTTAACAGGTAGGATCTAACATCACTACCGAAAGCCGTGAACATGACTTTTAAAGAAGTTAAACACGTTTCTAGTTAAATTATTTGGAATCTAGTGTAGTCGACATACAATGACCCTGCTGAAAGGCATGCATACGATCCGTGATTAGTGAGATCTCTCATCAGAAAAGTACTGCCTGAAGAGGTTTCAGGGATACATATCACGAAAGTAATAAGACACGGTGAATGAGTTGGAGGCAAGACCCAACAAAGAAGGATCCTTAAACTAGTACTCGGTAATTTTGAGGAAAGAGACGTAGTGCTGAATAACGCACGCAAAATTCGGGACTCAAATATTTGTATTCAACCAGATTGGCCACTTGAGGATCGGATCAAGTGGAAGAATGCCCTAACAGATTTAAAAACTCGAAAGCTAAATGTCGAAACGAACCTTACGATCAAGTGTCTTCGGGTAGTCAGGTCTTCGAAGCCAATGCTTCCGAGACCTATATGGGTAGAACGTATAATTCTCACAGCATCTTAAATGAGTGCTACACGAATGCACGTAGTCTTTGAAATAAATTGTCCGACCTAAGTTCGATGATGGATGGATTAAACCCCGACATTGTTGTCACAGAAACTTGGCTCACTGTAGATATAGACTGTTCTCCCATCATTTCAGGCTATATCTGTGTCAGAAGTGATAGAGTTATAAGTCGCAAGGGAGGAGGCATAATTTTATATGTTAGGGACCACTTCCGCATACAATCGATCATATCGGAGGCGCATGTTAGTGGTACATGTGAGGTAGCATGTTGTACAATTAGGTCTAGAAACGGGTTAGTGACTATAGGAGGAATATATCGTGGTCCGTGTTGTCTTGCTGACGACTTTATCCTAAGACGCGTCTGTTCTTGGAGTAAGGCAGAATGTTGTCTCATCGTTGGAAACTGCAACGTACCACATATCAACTGGATAGAGCTCACAGCTTCAGGTGGGTGATTCAATAGCGTCCCTCTATCAACAATTATTCAGCATGCACTTGTACAATGTATCATAAAACCGACACATACTAACTTGGAAGATGATCCGTCATTGCTGGACCTTGTCCTCACACGCCACTGTGATGATGTCACTGAACTATGGTACTTTTCCGCACTATTGAATAGTGATCACGTTGTACATCACTTTCGAAGACACGGTATACAATATGTATCTGCTCCACTCCATTCCAATATATGGGGAGACTGTGCAATCTCGACTGGCTGGCCAGTAGATGCTGATGGATTGATCGAGGACGAATGGAATAAGTTTAAGGCTGCATTCGAATCCGTAACATCACCGTTTATCCAATGGTTAGCACGTAAACTATCAGATTGCCATCCACAGATTAATAAGGAAACCCGGAAGTTGTTGAAGAGTAGGAAACACTTATGGAACTTAGTCCTGTCAAGAGAACACGAATCATTTAAGTATGGGCACCAGAAAATTCGGAATACGTGTAAAAAACATCATAGCTAAATCCCGTACCACTTGCGAACGATATTTGGCATATGATAGCCGTACTTTTACAAAACGATTGTTTTCGTGCGTTAAACGGAGAACAAAATGTAGCGATGGTATTCCCCCATTACCTTTACACGAAAATTCAGATTTACTAGCTAAATCAAATCCAGCAAAAGCTGAGACTTTTCCAAACTATTTTAGTGAAGTCTACTCTACATGTGTTGTAAAAAAAGGCTTGTGCTAATCACACCGAGATCACACATAGGATCTGTACAAGTGAATGGAAACCATTCTTCCATTGATCGATAACCTCAAACTTTGTAAGATACGAGGCCTTCATGGTTTACATCCACGACCGCTGTCATCTCTTTCAGACATTATTTCAAGACCACTCGCGACGTTCTTCAACATGTAACTTTCACTTGCTTCAACTCCCTAGAGATCGGAAAGACGCTATAGTCAGTCCTATATTTAAGGATGGTCAGAGACGGATCCTATCTAACTAATGGCCTGTCAGCCTAACCAGGATAGCCGTTAGGTTACTTGGAAAGATAATTCGAGTTAAGTTACTGAGTCACGTAGAATCGCACAATCTGTTAACACCCGAGCAACATGGATTTCGAAGTAAGCTTTCATTTGACAGCAGCTCTAGACAACGACCTTTCTGTGGATGCGATATTCATAGACTTTAGCAAGGCATTTGGCTAGGTTTCACACTAAGGTCATATGCAAAAGTTCTCGAACTTCGGAATAACAGCGGGTGTACAGGAATGGATAGGAAACTTCTTATGTGACCGCAGACATTGAGTGATGGTCAGTGGAACGTTATCCGAGTGGAATCCAGCCAAAAATGGTTTGCCTCAGGGCACCATCTTGGGTCCCCTAATCTCCCTTCTCTAGGTCAATGGGTTGCCTCTATTGTTTTAGTTGTCGATATTATGTTTTGCGAATGACGTCGAAATCTGGGGAGCAATAAGAAGTTAATTGTAGGAAGTGCGTTCAAACACATTGGATACAGCATTAGTTATCAGTATACTATTGACGGCACATCCCTTTCATACGTTCGGAAACATAAAGACGCGCTTAAAACGCTCTAACCTGTTCCTCGTGTCGCATCGTAGAATGCGAGGTGACATTATATCGGCATTTCATATGTTTTATTATGATTTTGGTGTTAATACGTCTTACCTTTTTTCTCCTTCTAGCACTGATAATCTCCGAGGTCATAGGAAGAAGGTTCACAAACAGCGATCTAATAAATTTAAAGTGGGGTTCCATATTTCTCATTGAGTGTTCAATGACTGTAACGCCTAACCCGAACAAGAGGTATCAGTCCCATCGGCGAACATCTTCAAAGAGAAGTTGAACCTTCATTGGAAGGCAAACTGCCAGGATTAACACAGGTTCATCAACCTACTATCCTTATTACTGAAGACTGAAACATCAACTTTTTTCCAAAAGATTCTACTGAAATTCCAAATCTATTATTTCTGTTGAACAGTACCGTAGTTTAGTGATTTCGACCACATAAAGTTTTGACCAGAATTTCATGCAAGCTATTTCATTTTCAGTCCTAAAAAGGTGTTCTGTTAAGCGGAACTTCTGACTACGACTAATTGATGATCTGAAGAAATTTTATAATGTATCGTGAAATCATCGTCAGATTTAGCTTTTGGTAAATTTAGGTTTATTCTGAGGCTTCATAATGTGTTGGGGTAGTTACTTCAGCGCCGTGTGCAGAAGGATCTAGTGAAGAGAAGGACGAGAAAAAATTTGGTTTGATAATCCAGTAAGAATGTAGGACCCACTTACAGATTTTGAGGAAAGAAGTCTGCAAGATAGCAGTTACACAGTTGTAAGATTGAAAAAGGTAATAATGAAACATATAAGTTGACAAAGTGAGATCCCGAGTGGTTTACACCAAAAGTAGGGGAGATCAATCAATTTGAATTAACGGTACTCAGGAATAAGGAATTCATGAAAGACAAGATCTAAAATGCTAACTTCTAATCATATCCCGAATATTTTCAATGTTCATCAATAGCTTACAGGCAAATCGGGTTGAAACATTTTATTTCTTTTGTCTATTAATTACATCTTTGAACGTGCTGAATAGTGAATACATTTGAGTAGTGGATAATCAGTTATGGTATCTACAAGTCAAGGTCACTTATGTTTTCCAAAAAGCAGTCTAATGAGTCGCGGCGGTTGCTCGAGAAAAAAATGTACCTCGTAGGTTAAAACCAAATGTTATGCATAATGAAAAATGTAATTGAAACTGATGACATTGGTTCAATATAAACCATTTATCAATGTAGCTCAAACAACCAATAAAAGGCAAATGCAGGCGAATAAAGGGAAAAATAAGGAGTGCGTTCCGCTAGAAGATAAGGGGAAAGCGCGCAGAAATAATGCGGAATTATTCTCTTTTTGTCGCTATTTGTCTGGAATGCCGCTGAATTTTCTACCTTTCCCCTACCCAAACAACCAATAAAGGGGAAATAAAGGCGAACAAAGGGGAAATAAAGCGGAAAATGCATTGGAAAATAAGTCGTAAATAAAGGGGAAATGCGCCAAAATGTCTGCTTTTTCGCCTGTCCGGGGGAAATAAAGCGTAATTTCCCCTTTCTGTCGCTCTGTTTTTCAAATGTCGCTAAATTTCCGATTTTTCCCCTAAATATCCGACGAATAGCCGACTTTTCCCCTAAATGTCCGAGGAATAGCCGACTTTTCCCCTAAATATACGACGAATAGCCGACTTTTCCCCTAAATATCCGACGAATAGCCGACTTGTCCCCTAAATATCCGACGAATTTCCGACTTCTATCTTAAATATCCGCTACATTTACTACTTTTCCACTACATACACACTAATGCATTTACCGCAACCGCCTCCTGTGTTCGCTTTCATTCCCACAACACAGCACACGAATAATGTAAAGTACGTAAAATATGGTATAATTTCCAAATTTTTATTGAAAACAAAAAGTTCTTCAATGTACAAAGTAATGAGCAGTTGGCAGAGTATCAATGCTCCTTATGTAATTGCCATTGTCACCGACCAGGCATTTCACGTATTCATTCTTTCCAGCAGGCCTGTTGGACTATGGAGAGTCAAACAATTCTTGTGAATTCTAAAATGTGATGAAGAAAAAGGTTACTAAATCTAGAAAACTTGTTTTGCACAACAAGGTACTTGAAGCTGAACTTACGGTTATATCCTTGAACACGGAAGATTGTACCTATAGATAATGCAAAAACAGTAATCACTTTGAAGCCGTACATACGTGTTCTTGGTTCCGTCGATGACGCTTCTGGACTTTGTCTCTCATGTCGTGGAAATAACTTTGCGTAGCCATGTCATATAGTTTCGCAAGGTCTTTCTCATTGACAGATGACGACAGGAAACGATTAGTCAGTGCACCTGAAGTTTAAAAACCTTATTTATCTTACTTCGTACGCAGCCGTAAAACCTGCACTTCTGAATCGCTCGTTTTGATGAAGTACCCAGTAACGTGAAATTAATGGCGACTTCCGGTTTCATGGTGTAGGACAGAATATATCGCATAGAGGTTTTAGGATCATCATCCATTAGACGTGTCAACATGGCCATCTGTAATAGGAATGAAGGATAAAAATCATGTTGTGTGCTTACAAATCTGTCTCTCACGTCTTTTTACTCTAGACAAGCGTCCAAAGTTCCCAGTTCCTCTTCAGATGACAAAGGGAACTGTTGGCTGAATAGTCCACAGTCAAATTGACGCGGATCTTGGCAGTCACTGAACCTTGAGAGCAGCAGCTTTATATTTGTACTAATTTCACTCAAGCTTGCTGACATTTTAGGACTATAGTCCTAAGCTCCATATATATTCACCATTATTTCCATTGTAAAGCACGATGACTGCTATCAAATACTTTAAAAAACGATATGTGGATAAATATATCTATTTATGGGAAATAACATCACAGTTTATAAGGAGATCAACAACAGACAAATGCTCGTTACATATTTTTATTGTAGGTTCAATGCCCTACTGTCATTTACGAAGGTCTTCAAAAGAAGATATAGGTAATAGCTTATTATCTAAGCATATGTCCTCACTAGTAAGTGCATATGATATCGAACAGGTCCTCACGAATATTGCTTCATTAGTTCCAACGCGTCACATGCACGTCAGTAAGTCAGTACACTATAAGGAAAAGAGGTGAAACTATAATTTATGAACGACCTTTGAGCGAAGCTGAGTAAATTAAGATAATTAGAATGTGCTTGTCACAATAATTGACGGTAATGGAGGAGTGAAAATGAAATGAAGTGATATCAGAAACAATGGTAAATAAAACCATGAGAATATGAAACATAAGTAAATAGTGAAGGGGATATTTCCAAACACGAAATTTAAAATAAAAATAATAGTAACGATAATATTAGTTCAAGGCCAATGTCATGATAACGATAGGATGTAATTCTTTTGTATTCACAGTCCTGGCTTCAACTCATTGTTTGTAAGAGCTTCTGCTGATTTGAGGAGTTGAATGCGAATAAATCTAGGTAGCTTTGGACGAATTGTGTAAACAACCTAAAAATCAACCTGTGGATCGGTAGATTGATTAGGGTCGATCAGGTGTTCAAGAATGTAACTAACTGCTTCTCTCACCCTTGTAGAACCACATTGAGACATGTTCTCGTTTTTGAACTGAAAGCAAGCGCTGACAACGGTTTATGTACCTTGCTCTACAAGAGCAGGTAAACTGGTAAATGCACATGAAGGCGAACAGATGGGGAAGCTTATCTTTTACCGATTCAGAGAACAGGTTCCTAATAGTGAACGTTACTCTCAGTTTTGCTGCAAAGAACTTCCTTTTTATCGCTGCCGTTAGCCGATTTTTAATTACAAGCTCCTTACAATTCATTGAAGCACGTCAATCTACTCCGGATGACCGCGGCTTTGACCATAAACGAAGATTGATGTGTAACGGGATTGTACAAGGTTTGCATAAGGACCGGAAAGCCTGGTGGGTGGAGCATGCTACAGAGCCAGAAACAGCAGCTGCATTTGGTAATTTCCGGAAGCTCTTTCAATTCATCCGAGTCACCAACAGTGAGAAGTCTGGTGTGAGTGGAACAATCTGTGAAGATTATGGGATGCTAATCACCAACATCTATCAACGTCTTCGATGATAGGCAGAGTTTTTCGAGGATTAGTCCAACTGGTCTGCTGCCCCGACAACATCGATCAGACTGTCTTATCCTGCATGACATGTGACAACTGACCCACCTAACAAGACAAAAGTCCACAAGGAGCTTCAAATCTTGAAGTGCCACGAATCACCAGACTCAAATGACTTACTTCCGGCTCCTTTAAGAGATGGTGGCGACCTTCCGGTCAAGGAACTGACTGAGTTTTTTTCACAAAGGTCTGGCAGTTACCGAGTGTTCCAACACCATGGAATGAGTCAATAGTTGTCCCTATCTTTAAAAAGAATTCACGTCGTTTCTGCAACAACCATCGGGGGATAAGTCTAGTTCCAATCACGTCCAAGCTATTGGCTTCCATCATACTTCGTAGTTTGTTCAAAACCCGAGAAAGATTACCTCTCGAGGAGCAGGCTGATTTTCGCACTTAATCAGTTGGCAATCATGATCTAGGTATAGCATATGTTTTGCACTCTCTGGGTGCAAAGTGCTTTTACAAAACTGGCAAGACCATGCGCTTGCACTCACTCTTGTTAGTAAGCAGATAGAAGAATTATTATTATATCTTCAAACCCTCATTGTTATTGTGTGGCGCATGTGCATTTGGTGCATCTTTGAACCAATGTTATTGTATTCAAATAAATAAAATATTCACCTAATTAAAACTATCGTTTAAACTTCAGAAGAATGGTTTCTTCATACTTATCAGAGAAGCGGTGGCTCAGTAGTAATAGTGTTTGACTTCCAGCCACTAAGTAGTCTGTACGAACTCTGCTACTATCTATTTCGGTTCGGGTAACTGCGTCCTATCACTACTAACCCTCACATTTACAGTTTAGCTTCAAGCAAAGTACACAAATCTGTACCTGATAAATGAATTGATAATAATCTATCATACTTATAAATTTTTCTTGTTGACTTGAATATCTTCCTCATTTTATATGGAGTTTCTGTGTTGTACTACTTGCAAGTGTAATGATTTGAACCCAGTTATTTATGTGTCTAAGTATTTCTTATTAAGCTATTTACGTGGAGAATAGGTTTGAGACATTAGAAGTATTTGTTTAAAAATTTTAAATTAGGTTTCCAGTTTTTCGAATGTATTTTTATCTCGTAGTATTTCGTAATATATTTACAAATATTTTCTTTTTGAGATTGCATACCTATTCTATTTTTTATATCTATATAAATTTTAGGCTCGAGAACGTCCAGATGATATATTTGACCTATCTTCGTGTGAACTTAAAATGGTAATATATATACTTTATATTTGATAGGATTACAATTAATATTTAGATTCCTGATGGAACTTTTTCGCTTGTTAAAGTTTTACTAAAAACGAAATTATATTTGCAACAAAATTCTTTACAAAAACTTGATTCCGGTGGTAAACTAACATGCCTTCAAAATATTGTATTGCTTGATATAAGTTCAAATGAATTTCAACAATTACCTGATAGTCTTTATGAGTTAAAATGTTTACAGGTAATATTTTGGTCATATTGTTTCTGGTAAAATTAATAGCCTAAAATTATATATTTAGGTTTTAAATGCTTCAAAAAATCTGTTATCAAAATTACCTTCTACCATAACGTCTCTTTCTCAACTTTTATTTCTTAACGTTGAAGGTAAATTGAAGTATAAAGATTTTCACAATAATTTTACACTATACTATTTTCTCCCAATGTTGTGCACACATATCCTTAGGGTGATATTCTTATATGTATATGAGGTTTATATTTTCCCGTTGTTGATATTCGAGGTTACATCTAACCACTCTCTCTTGGTATATGCGTTCCTTGAGTAGATGCCTCGAAATTTTCTATGACTACAAGTTCATTGTAAGTGTTTTCGATAATGAATAGCATTGAGCGGTGGTCTCATCCTATTTGATACTGCATCTCAGCACTTTTGTTTACATAGATACAAAACCAAGTACTTGTCGCTTCAAAAGTTAACCCACTATCAATTTAGCAACGGCCACTGCAACTTTTAACTTATATAGTGGATATAACGTTGTTTATTATTAGCAAAGATGGATAATGGCTAATAGTGGAATCCAGGACGCGCGCCACTTCGTCCTATCTGAGACTCGTCAGCTGGATGTGTCTGCATCTCAGAGTTGATGTTCACTCTGGGACTCAAACCCAGTACATTTCGCTTCAAATGCCATCGGGTTATTCACTCGGCCACTGAGTCCTGATAGCCACTTGTTTGTGCAATGGGGTAAAGTTTAAATTCATAGGACGAAACACGCGGCCTGGGTTCTACTGCTAGCCACTATCCATCTTTGCTTACCACGCTTGTGAATTAAGGCTATATCGAGGCAATACTCACAGTATGCACATATGTCAATTCGAGACTGACCAGTTGCAGTTCTAAACATCAATGGGAAGATTCAAACAAACAATTCTGAATGAAGTTGTTTATTATTGTTCCCTTCTTTCTCGTTAAGTAAGGTTATAAACGAATATTTCAAGCTAATTGAATATTGTTCTACTCACTTAAGGAAATATCCAATACTCAATGATGAATTGTAGATTTGTAAGGAGTATGTTGACACTTCATTTGTCAAAGCAAAATTTCACTCAATATTCCTTGTACTTAAAAATATTTCAGTTGTTTTAAATTAAATACCGATTGTTTTATGGTCAAAAATCGGTTGAACCGCGTTAAAACGATAATATTCGGGCAAACCAATCAAATTTAAGATGAGATCTATTGGAGTGTATACAAAATTCAAAACCCAGTGAAAGATAACATATATCTTACTGAGAAGCAAGTAAAATTCCGTATACTCAGTTTCTCAAATACTTGAAACGGTTAAAAGTATCTTTTATGCGACTATATACTGAATGTGAAATGGAGCGTACGCTGAATGACAAGAAACAAATACTCCTAATGCAGACAGTCTGGACGTAATTAAGATGATTCAAAGCATAGTGAAGGGTGTTCTAGGGGTAAAAAAATTATTTAACACTCCAAACGCTAAATCTAATCCTCGTCTCTAACTCTCAATCTCAACATTGCTAACCCCAACTTCTAACAATAACATTCCTATTAGTAACTCATGACTCCTGCCTGGACTCCTATTTTTTAATCCTAACAGATTTTCGTTGATTTATCATATTAAAGTTGTTTATCCCATTGCAATTTTATTACTGTTCATCACAAATTGATCCAAAAATAAACACTTCTGGTTGCATAATAAACCGCTCAAGATCTCAGTTATAACATAGTTTACTTAGAAATCTTTTTCTCTCAAGATAAAAGAAACAAAAATATGTTGACATTTTATCAAAAAATTTATTTTAATTGTTCTACAGATAATCGTCTTACTGAATTACCATCAGAGTTTGGAAAATTACAACAAATTACTAAACTTTATTTAAAAAATAATCCTTTATCATCTTTACCTAAACAATTATGCTATTTGAAAGAATTAAAAGAATTAACTCTTTCCTGCGATCATATACAATATCCTACTTCAGGTGGGTGTAATCTCATTAAATTTCAGTGTTGTTCATTTGCCGAATACAAATTTTGAATCAAACTGCTTGTTTAAACGGCTAGTTTGATACTAGCCAGTTAGTCAGAACACTGAAGTAATTGGAGCAACAGGTTGTTGTTAATCTATTATGGACCAGTCACATAGTTCCATTTTCATTTACTGTTATGCGCACTTGGTAATTTCCTATTTATCTTAGTGTGTGAATAGGAAATTACACCATATTGTTGTATGAGTTCATTCATATAAGAAAACAGCCATACAGTAGGGATTTCATTTGTTTGCCAATTTCGTCTTTTGATTAGACACTGGATTGGAATTAGTTGGAGGACTGACTAATAAGCGTTACGGTCTCGGTATTTATTTATTCATCATTGATACATTGGTAAAATAGGTCATCTGACCTACATCCTCAGAGCGAACTAATCAATAATTTGACTAGACAGTACTAATGTTTCCATAATAAAGACCCGAACATAAGGACTCCATTACAGCTTAGGAACATGTTTTTTCGTTTGGAAGAGATAACAGTAAAACAATCTAGAAAAATTCCGTATTGAATAATTAAATGCCAGAGGTGCTTGAGCGAACAATCGTTTTCAGTAAATTCATTATCTGTCTATACAGTTAGAAATCCATAATCTCTGTGCTACAATAATCGAAATATTGCATATATAAATAAATAGACAGTGTTACATGTCATACTAGTGAACTTTTACATTGATTACCACCCAAATGCGTTCAAAATATGTCATTTGAAAAGTCATTTAATAGAAGAGGTAGGAAAATTTTTTTCTTTTCCTTTTTCTTCTTCTTATTGATTATTATTATTATTACTATTATTACAGAGCATTAAGTTAGCATCTAACGGTTTACACTTGACATGGTTGGACTTTACTATTCACGGCTTCTCACTAAGACACCAGGAATCACCTCTCAAACTTAGCCACTAGTGAGCACATGATTATTATTACTATAAGGGGTTTGTGAAGATTTTCGAATTTTATAATTTACATCATGGATCGATCTTACCCATTACAAACCAGAAGACCCTGGATAACTTTTTAGTCTTGGTGTAAAACTTCTCACCAGTGCACACTTATGACCCCAACCACTGGAGATCGAACCCAGAGTCTTCAAGTCTTGCAAGGTGTGCTTAACCTTAGATCGACCTCTAAGTTAGCATCCAACAGTTTACTTGTCGAATTTCGATCAATCCATGATATTGCACAGTTGCGCTTTTAAGTATTGTTGGAATTTTATTATTATAATACAGAATGTCAAGGGTTATGTATTTCCAATTGAATATATATTCTTTTTATATTGATTATTCTTTTCTAGATATATGTAAGCTGGGACTGGAAGCGATAATGGATTATTTATCTAAAGGTATATTTTCCTAAGAGTACTAATTTATTTTTCTCCACTTTTCTATGTCATATTTTCATACTTCGTATTCATAGGTATATTTTTGTCTTATATATTGATCAATTCTCCCCTTTTTTGATAGTTCACAAATTCTGTTCGTTATATAACTTTACAGACTGACTTGTGATTGGCAAGTATTAAGAATTCAGTGGAAATGATTATATCGTTTCAAATCAATCCACCTACAGTATAGGAGTGATATTCAAATGTTTGCTAGAGACAGTAATTTACTCTTTAAATAACGCATTTAAAACGTGGCCACTAAGAGTGCTAGACATACGTAACTTAAAAATATTTCTTGATGGATATTTTCAAACTGTAATGGAAGTGTAATGGAAGTAAGCTAAGCTGATGGGAAATTGTAGTGAATTTCAGTTACCTAATACACATTCGCATACTCAATCGGCTTGGAGTCGTACATTTTTTTATGATGGTTAGTGAAACTAACTGAACTCTGAAATTGATGTTTTACATTTCGAATCTACACACGAAGGGTTGGAATTTATATGTTTGCACTAATAAACCAACGCTGATATTAGTTATGGAGTTATAAGTTGAGACTGTTAATATCGATTGCCTCTTAAATGGTTATGAATGGGAAAGGCTTCCTAATCATCGTCTACTTTGATATGGTATATCAAATAAAGTAAAAGGAGGTTAAAAAAGTCTCATATAAAATTGACTACACTGAGCATGAGAACTAATTCATATGGTATTTGACCTTTGTTTTGAGTGGTGCATGAAATCAAAAACTCAATGAATTATGTCTGGTTGAAAATCAAAGTAAGATGTCTGTCGTTTTAAGTGTAGTGAAAGAGAACACAAGTGGGTACAATTGAATGTATTTGAACACAAAACTACAGAACATCTTAGTAAAATCTGCAAACCATACACTAAAGATTTAATTTGCAAAATGTCAACCAATTGTCTCGAAATTGACTGTTCCTTTTGTATATATCAGTTAGTCGTGTCAGACTTCATTTTTCCTGCATTCCCACACCAATTGCTTTCTGTTCCCGTTCCTTCCTCCTTGACCTTCTGCTGTCATACATTCTATTCCTGACTAACGTTATATACTACTTGTGTCGATATAAGTAGCACACCATATAGGTAATGCGATTTGGAAATACTAAGTGTCATCATTACTTACAGCTTTTGTTGCCTGAGTTTGCTTATATGTTTGAATATTTCTATTTACATTTTATTACTGTGGAGGTCTTTATTTTTCTGCTTATGATCTTCTACTCTTTTCTAATGTAAATTTCGTGGTAGATAGAATCACTATGGAATTATGACGTTGTAAACGACACACAAAAAGTCAAGGCTTAGAGGTCCAATACAATTATTGAGTCGTTGATTTATTTACTGGAGATAATTATTACACCCTGTCTAAACTCTTTCCAAAAGTGTAATTTACTCAGTTTGAACGGTTTGAGGGAGATGAGTTAGGCAAAAAATGTATTCCAAGGAGAAGTCGGAAAAATACAATTGTGTATCGAAAAATGACATGATCGGCTTCTTGTACATTTTTGGATTCATTCATCAGTGCTGATTAGTAAAAAAAAAGAACCCATCAGTATGCTTAAATTATGTTTGTATTGAGCATTCTAAATAAATTGTCAAGAATCTATTTTCTTAAAAGTTGTCTTTTATCTATGTAACTAAACTGATCTGCATCAAATAGTTAAACTGTTCAAACTATTACCTAAGCAAACTAAGAAGCTATGCCAAAACAACACATGAAATAAACTTACAGTATTTAATACATCTTAATCTGTTTCATACTATTTATTTATTTAAACACATAAATATTGGTACAAGGAAGCGCCAGATATATATACCCCGCACAAATCTCATTTGATTTGTGTGAGGGCTCTGATACTGCCCAGGTGCCCAAACCAAAGCAGGTGGTTTTCTTAGGGGGCCACACCCGGAACCTTTGACTTAAAGGTCTGATTCACAAGGCAGTGAAGCATCGTGAGGAGATGCAGTCCGATGGTAGCCAGTGACCAATAATTGGTTCATACGCCATTTGTTTCCTCAGGATACTGGAGCCCATGTGCACCATTGATTTGGAATCAGAGTTTTCCAACTCCTCTAGGTGGACTCGCCGTGTCCACCAACCCGGTTGAAACTCCGGGTATTCGCTTTTCGTCCTCTCAATTTCGTAAACAACAGTAATGCCACGAGAAGGTAGTGAGTAGGACTTCTTTGGCAGAGGCTATATATGCGTGGTCATGTGAGAGCATTTGGAGAGGGAGAGTAGACTCTCCCCACTCTCGGTCGTACCAGGGCATTTGGTTGATGATTACTATCAGGAGTGTACAGTTATTAATATGTTTGTCAATCATGAATGTATTACTTTCTTGGTCTAATTACTTCGTAAAGATATCTTTTTTATTATAATTAAAATAATGAAGAATTTTTTCGTTTAATTGTAAGTTTTTTGTATTATTAACCTTTTTCTTTTTCTCAGAAGAAGGAATGAAATGCTGTAATGTTGTTGCAAATCATACAAATGTGGTTAGCAATTACACCTCCACAAATAAGAATAACACTTCTAATGAAATGAATGAACGAAAAATGCAAAGTTATTCCAATAATGTAAGCTCATTGAAATATATTTCAGTAAAGTTTAATCCAGTTGTTAAGATCAACTTTCTCTATGCTAGTAACAGTGATAAATTTTTTTTGGGTGTAACTACATACATCACCTGTTATATTTTGGTAGTCATTCAAAATAATTTCTATTTGGACGGGTTGATAATTAATTAGTTGATCAGTAAATTTTTGAATATCGGCAATACAACAGTATAGGTTAGGCATCTTCCAATACTGGCTGCTCGCACAAAAGCGAATATCAAAAAGGAAACTTGATGTTGTAATATTGACGTAAACGTCATTCCAATCATATAACTTCTTTTAAATACAGTTCTAAATGTGTAAATTCAAATTTTGTGCTATACCATGCAAACAGTTTAGTATCCATCTAATTCTTCAGTCTTCTATAACTATTTTATTACGTGCTTTTACCTTATTATAGTTCTATTTTTCATCCTGTGTTCTTAGTCGCTGCAACGAACTGCTACATTTTCAGTTCATTTGGACTAATCCTTTTTTGTAGAGCATTAATGAATTCCTATATGCTTGAATGTGCAGCGCTAATGAATTGACTTAAAGAATCTATATGACCCGTCCGTCACATTCTTCCTTTTAGAAAGATTTTCCATAGCGGAACTGAGAATTTTACACTGCAAATTCTGGAAAATTCGATCACTTCGTTCTTCCCGTAGACTTTTAAATTCAAATATCTTCAAAATAATTTGTTAATACTTTGATTTCTTCATTCGCTACGTCGTTTGGTAAATCCATTAAGCTGTCTAATACTGTTACGAAATCTGCGACATGCACAAAAGCTAATGTTGCCGACTGACAGATTTGCAAGACAAAAGTTTTATTTATCGTATATTGTTGTCAAAGGTTTGCCTATTGCTGTAGTTCCCGCCATATACATTGGCTCAGATTTAAATAAGCAACAGTGTACTATATTTTGATACCTCCGTCAAATTGCTGATATGACAAATTTCGCTATATACACTATAGTTTTATTAAATCAATCATTTGCGTTAATTAACCTGTTTATTTTAATAGTTGAATTCATGAGTCGATCTAAGCTAGATCACCATTGAAAGCCTGCAAGCACTGGACGACCATTTCGTCCTAGTATGGGACTCCTCAGCAGTGCGCATCCACGATCCCGTATGCGGGATTTGAGTCCAGGATCTTCAGTCTTTCACGCGAATGCTTAACCTCTAGACCATTGAGCCGGCATCCAACGGTATTAATATCTAACTTTAATCAACCCATGATCTTACACAAACCTTCGTTCATTGTCTGTGGTGGATAACTGTTTCCACCTGACACGGATTGGACTACACTGACCACAGTTTCTCACTAGAACTAAAAAATCCAGGTTTTCAATGATGGTCTTGCTTAGATCGATTCATGAATTTAACTATTAAAATTACTGCAATCTCCACAAACCTCCATTCCGATAATAAACTGTTTTATGTCAATTCATCGGTCTATTTTTAATTTTCTCTAGACATCAACACCATCATCATCATCATTAACTAATTATACTCAAAAACGAAAAGAAGAAAATCTTTTAGCCTTAGAATTAGAACGTCAATCATTGGAAAGTCGTTGGACCGAACAAGAATTCAGTGCTAAATTGAATCAAAATAAACAAATACTTGTACAATTAGCAGAAGTAAGTAGTATTTATGGTTGATTAAGATGGTCTATCATACTCAATATTTACATATTCTCATGTATGCAGTAATTAAATTCCAAAATTTGATTTCATAGAGGTTTACTGTGTTGATTATCTTTTACTGATACATTCAGTAGCGTGTTGATTGTTTCATTACGGGAAGTAATACAACAATACATCAGTGTATTTCTTGTCATCCATAAAAATAAGAACGAAAATTCAGGGAAAATAAAATACAAATATGTTTAGGTTAATAATGGTGACTCGGATTTGCACTGGTCTACGTCATCACATAAAATAATGGTTGGAAATGAATTAGTCGGACACACTGGCAACTTTACTTATACTGAACGTTTCATCAACCCCAGCTGCTTAGTGTCTAGCTGAAACTTTTCACAGATTTAAGAGTCTCTCATGGCTAATAATATAGACGAGATGTCCATCTACCTATTAAAGGCCGAGCATACTGTATAACAGTTCACTATGTATTACTATATGGCTGAGAAACATGGCTTCTGAAAGTTGAAGGCAAGGGTAGAGCTCAGGATTTCAGTCATGTATCTTCGAGCCATTTGTCGCTTATGTTGAAATCGTCGTCTGATCGATGCTGAAGTTAAACGTAAAGTAATCAGGAGTGATGATAAATCCGTTGATATGGTATGAATTGACTGGGATGGTTCTGACATTTATTACGTATGTTCATTTACTGTCTCCCTGGACGCGCGACGTTTGCTGGTGTAGAAGCATGTTGGTAAAAAGCTATGGGTGATCAAGTCAAGACCTAAATTCATTCCATCAAATCACTGACTGTGTATCTAAGTCAATGTTTGTAGGTGCAGACTACCTGATTGTGATTTTGACATTTATCGTGACCAATGGTTGGTAACGCTGGGTGATGTGGCTTAAAATCTGTTACACTGACGCAAAAGCATTCTATCTCTTCCCTTAAATCTTTAACTTCAAAATTTCCCTATACTCTCTATTCTTATTCATTGATTTTTCAAGAATCATTTTTTCTTATGCGTGATTTTTTTTTAAAATATCACCGACACCGGTACAATCACAATCTTAATCATTCGACCCCACTATGTTGACGACTTTGACCTGTGCATATATGTGCCTGGTTTTACGTTATTTTCGACTCACTATCTGACTACATCACTAATACTAACTGCTAACTTATTGTTGTGATGACTTCATTTAGACATATTAAAATTCTTTATAAATCTCAGGTCAACAGTGAGATACTTCAATAGATCGGTTCTGCGTTTTCATTTGATAACTTAAGCTTCATCGACCATTATCCTCTTCTGTAAATGTTTATTGAATATTCCATTGTATATATACAGTGAAGTAATTTAACGGCATATTTAGTTCAATAAATAAACGTTTATACGTTAACTGCCTGTTAAAAATATATTTGTGTACTTTTTTTAAAATCTTCTCTTGTTGAAAGGAAGAAGCACGTGTTTGTGCTGAATTATCTGCTATACAAGATAAACGAAAACAACAACGTTGTGCATTAATTTCTAATGTTACACTAGCTGAACAAAATGCTGCTGATATAATCAAACAAATATTGGCAATTAATAAATCAGCAAAGTTAATAGAGAAGATGGAAGATGTGTTCAATGCACATCAGTTTAGTTCTACTGATTATACATCTTTGTCACAATCGAAACGAAACGAAATCCTAGGTTTGTTTTTGTCTTTTTTTCTCCTATTCTATGTTAGCTCTCTTTTTAAATAGTTTTTGGTGATTGTGTGTGTGTATGTGATAAGTCTTCTAACTGAACTCTTGCATCAGTTTCCTAAGCTCTTTTAATAACCTCAACTAAATATAAATGACAACTTGAATACAAGAGGAAAGGTGCGAAGTGTGGAAAGAACGTTTTACTCCAAAGTCAGTCCATGTACAGAAAATCAAAGGTATTTATGGTATTTCAAATGGTTTTGGACTTATAGAAGCTTCTGGACCTATACTAAACATAGTATCATGATAGGTAATCATCCAAGCAGAAGTGTGACACATGACTCTTCACTTTCTAGATGTTTCTGAGAGACTTCCACTCAACGGCGATTGGGAAAAAAGGCTTCCCAGAGGGTCCCTCTGAACTTTTTCGAGAAATACTTTGTATCTCCCCAACAGGGTGTAAAATAAATGTCCACCTTGCTCTTATAATTTCTCAGTATTTCCTTTTAAACTGTATAATAGCTTTTTCATTATTAGACTGGAGGAGGGTGGATATCTTAAATTTGTTTGATAAATATTTATCTAGTTCGTTAGATTGTGAATATTACTTTTAGCTATCTGTTAGATAGATCAGTTCCTAGCTATATAACTTACATAGTCAGTGTGAAAATTTTCCGAGTATGTCGATTGATTTGTTTTTTAGCTAATCGATACTGGGATATGAGTTAAGATGTTGGAAGCTTCTTTAAATAAACCTCTTTACGTTCAGTTTCACTTTCTATCGAAATATACGTTCTTCTTGTCTTATTATAAAACTCAAAATTAACATTAAAGGTAGTAGGTTGTGTCCGTCACAGATTGATCTCAGTCAGGGCATTGATATAAATCATGGAATACAATAATATTATTATTTCGTACTCCCCAATGATTTGATTCGAAATTTATTTCTGAAGTTTAATTGGGAATATTACAACAAGTGAAGTTTAGACATATCAAGAGTTGAGCAGTTGTTACCGATGGTATTGAATGATCATAACACTATATGGCAAATCGATTCTATTTGAAATTGCACCATCAGAAGCCAACCCACTGGTTCTAACAGCGTTGACTGCCAAACCTTTAGGTCCTGTGTTCGACCCCTAGCATTCTGCTGAGGAGTCTAATACTAGGACGAAACTGCTGTGTAGTGTTTCTTAGTTTTTCGTGATACCCAAACTGGAATCGATTTGTGACAAACTCAAAAAAGTCCTTCAACTATACCAATAAACAAAGTGGACCAAAAGAAATAGTTATGAAATTATTTTAACGGATTTGATGGATAAATTTCTAACTTGGGAACTGTTGAAAATCCTAAGAAATACACTAAACAATTGTTTAATTCTATTTCTGCGAATATTCACTACATAATATAGTCATATTGTAGTGAACAAAACACGACTGGGGACAATGGAATGTATTTAAGCAAAAGTTACAGACTATCTCACTAAATTCTGATAACCATACAATCAACAGTTAATTTGCAAATTATCAATCAATTGTCTCAATCTTAACTGTTCCTTCTGTAAATATCAGTTCATCTTCTCTAATTCCATTGTTCATGCATTTCCCACCAATTGCGCATCATTTCGGTTCTTTCCTTGTCGGTCTTCTGCCAAAATACATTCTATGTCTAACCATCACCATATACTACTTATATGGATATAAGTAGACCAAACTACAATATATCATGACAGACATGCCACTACATTTTAGCATGTTATCATATTCTTTATTATGTTTTAACAGACTCTGAATATCATAGAATAATGATCATTAATTTTAAATAGTAATAGTATATCACTGAAAACGATACAGTAAAGTAATCCATTATCTTGTCAAACAGCTGAAATGATCTTTAACTGTAAGTTGTTTACATACATACAGGTTTATGTATGGCAGCTTTTATCGACACTGTTTGTGAGGTAGCCTTTGATAATACTTTGTTGGTCAGAAGGGGTTTTGTGAAGAATTTAGTATTTTCATAGTTGAAATCATGAGTCAATTGAAGCTGGACCACCATGGAAAACCTAGAAGCACTGGACGGCCGTTTCGTCCTATTATGGGACTCCTCAGCAATGCACATCCACGATTAGTTGGTCAATTCGTGGTAGATCCGATGGAAAAAAACCTGTGATATTCTAAATGAATGTGAAGTGTTTTCAGCCACCTGTTTCAACACTTGTTACAGTACTTTGGTAAACAGTCATTTTTATTTTATTGCTTATCATCAAGTTATAGTCATGGGAAAAAACTGTAATGTTGGTTGTCTAAATGTAATCAAATTATTGGTTGTATTAGTAAAAAAAATGGTTGCTAGTTTAACTTGTCATATTTAGATATCTTAGTTAATAGGTAATTCTTAGGTTCTGTTTGATAATCATCATCATTATTGGTGTTATAATTGTTTTTGTTAATAAACGACCCAGCTACTCCTAGTGCTTAGTATTCTTATACAATGACACTCGACAAGACCCCTAAAAATCAGAACACATTGAACAGGAACGAAATTGTATTCAAAATAACAAGGGTAGGTGTACAACAATCAATCGTTAGGAAAAACGTTCATATATTTATTGTATATGTATAAAGAAGCTTCTAGATGTTTTCTCCAATAATTTGCCAGAGCTGATTGGTTTAGAATTAGCCAATCAGCGTGCACCATCACGATCATGCATATAACATGCCTTAATCCGATTTATTATTTCCCGCTAACAATTTGTATTTTTAATCAGTTAGATAGGAAACTGTGAATGATGCTTTGTTTGTGTTAACAAAATTTTATTTAAACAGCTTCAATGCAAGAAATGTTGTTAGTTACAGATAACGCTTATGCAATTCATACAATGAACTTGAATTCAATTAAACTTCATAGTCTTTCAAATAATCAAGATTTTACTAGTGAATATGTTCAACAAATTTTAGCAAATAAACGTGCTGATCATACAAAATTAACCTTTAATCTTATGCTAGAGGTAAGTGAAATGATAGTTTAACTTTTCTTTTTTCTTATATACAAAAGGGAGTTTTTGTTAAGTTTCTCATTCAATTAGACTAGTTAATTTCATTCAAAATACTTATTTTTGCATGATTAATATGGCAGGACAGTAATTAAGGCTAATAGTTAGACATTGATTTCATTGAAGATGGAATAGCCACTGTTGTTTTCATATCCTCTAATCGTTTATTTTTTAGGTGACTTCTAAATATGGTTATTCGATACTTTGTTTACAAGCCTATTATTCTGTAAGAAGTAAAAACTTATCCTACTGCAAAGGTTCCTTGTATTTTGATATCAGTTCAATTGGGAGCAGCATTACATTAATAATTCGGCTTCATGAACAGCTATCTCTCAGCCACATTATTTCATTATATTATGGTCTATCGATTGAAATTCTTTTCTTTCATTTTAACAATCGAAATTTTCATAGTTGAAATCATGAGTCAATTGAAGCTAGACCACCAGGGAAAACCTGGAACCACTGGATGGCCGTTTCGTCCTATTATGGGACTCCTCAGCAGTGCGCATCGATTGACTCACGCTTCCAACTATGAAAATACTAAATCTCCACAAAAAACCCTTCTGATAATAATAATCATATGCTAACTAGTGACTGACTTCAAGAGGTAAATCCTGGAGTTCTAGTGAGAAGCAGTGACCAATGGAGTTCAAACTACGTCTGTTGTGAGATAGGAACTCACTGAAGACAATTGGCGAACAGTTGCTCAACTTCGTGGGTTGGTTGAAGTTAGACATTAACACCATCGTATGCCGTCTCAGTGGTTTATCGGTTAAGGTCTTCGGCTCGAGACTGGTAGGTCCTGGGTTCGAATCTCCCGAGAGCGGGTTCGTGGATGTGCACTGCTGAGGAATGAGTCCCACAATAGGACGAAACGGCCGTCCAGTGCTTCCAGGTTTTTCATGGTGGTCTAGCTTCAATTGACTCATGATTTCAACTATGAAAATACTAAATCTCCACAAAAAACCCTTCTGATAATAATTGAAATTTTGTTCATCGAATCAGAATTCATCGCATTAGTAGACTTCATAGCTTTATCTTTGATCCATGAAAAGATGGAGATTATTTATTCATTTAAATTATAACAGAGAGAGAGAGAGAAAGAGAAAGCTCATAGTTTGTATTTAGTACGAGGAGCTTGTTATTCCTGTATGTCTATAAACCGAACTTATTATAGGATAAGGATACTGTAGAGGTAATTAAAAATTCCTACTCCGAAGTTGTATAATTCATTTCAATGAATAAAGTGTATTATTTTGTTGGTTGTAATATTTATGCTTACCTGACCACTACACTATCTACCTTAATTTATTATGTTAGCCAGAAGAGAACTAGCCTTGACAAAACATGCTAGTAGTCGCTAGGTCAAATTTGAAGCTATGAGCAACATTATGTCTCTGAAATCAGGTAATGTATATTTAATAATAATAATAATAATAAGGAACGTTAAGCTCCATCCCCCACATACATACACACTTTTCGCTTTTTACCCATCTGTGAACCAATTCGACCAGTTTCCATTGTAGAAGATTGAATTCCAAATGATCCATACCGTAATAACTATGATTTATATTAAATATGAGTTCTTTTTCTTTAAAAATACTTCTCATAAAGGAAAGTGTTCAAAAAGAAGCTTTTGCTCAGTTACAACGCCAAAAGGATAGTCAAGCCGTAAGATTACAAAAAGAGATATGCTTAATAGAAGAAGAACTTTGCCGGCTTACCTTAGCTGAAAGGTCACGTATTAATCAACGTACTGAGGTTAATCAACGTGTTCTTGATGAGTGTAGATCTGAACTACTACAATTATTAACTCAATTATTAGATGAACAACAAGATCGTCAAAAGGAATTACGAAAACGTTTGGTAAGTCTTGTTGTATTAATGTTATTCTGTTGATCTTAGTAATAGGTTTTGTTAAGTATTTCCTTGTCTTATCCAGATACCCTTATAGCTTAGTATTTTTTGAACACTGTACCTCTCTTGACTTAGTCCTCGAGATCCGAACACGGTTTGGTCAGGTACATGATTATACTCCAAATGAACCAATTTAAATGAGAATGAATCACAATGAGGAAAACCTCAGCATATTTATAATTTTACTTTTGAAGATTCGTGAACCTTTTCCAGTTATCCAACAGCGCCGTTTGGCTAATAATGGGCCAATCAACGTGCCCTAACATAATTCGGTATAAGACATGCTATAGCCCAATTTATGTCCTAATATATATATATATATATAACTTTTACCATCCCAAATCAGTTTATGATTTTAGTAATATAAATAAGTCAATATGATTTACTGAAGAGACATGATGAGGTCACAAATTATTTGATTGTTTCACACAAGTTAGATTCACGTATAGTTCAAATATATTGAGTAAGTGGAGAATCCATCAGACCATTTTCCCTACTATACTCTAATCTCTCCTATTTATTGTGTTTTCGTTCACATTACCTATTAATGATTGTCTGTTGTTATCGGTTGCCATGCAGTCATTTCTCTGACATAACTAATTTGTCCTTAATTTCTTCAGCAAAATACTGGTTTTCTTAATAAACAAACCGAGTTTTCTACAAGAGGGAAGCTATTTTACTCAAAATAGATTTTACTATTTGAATTACACTGATGGGAGTGCTTTACTAGATATATAGTGGTTTTCTATAGTGAAATATACTTTCATATGTATGAGTGTAAAGTAGCTACTAAGTTATACATTAGTACATTCGAAGAGAACATTGCTGACTTCTGTAAATGACAAATTTATCATCATATCTAAGGTAAAATACTAATTTATCTAACGTACAGTTCATTTCACTGTATTCTGTGATTCCTCATAAACTTATGTTTCATGATCCAGTTTAACTAATTATCCATTGTAATTTCGTTAATTTGGTGACACGTGATATCGTTGAACTGCAATTGTACGTTATCTCTACATATTCAAAGAATATATATATATATATATCTGTTTATATTATTTCATCTTTTATAGAAATAACTTAACTCTTATTATATGGAAACTAATTTCTAAGAAACTCCGTCTATAGCTCTTCTAGAGTTACTGCCGGTCCCAAGACCGGGTGAAGGAGGAGGGTCGGGCATGGGGTTAGCGACCCCATCCCCTAGAAAAACTAACTTGCTAAAAAAAAACGCTAACCAGAAAAAATAATTCAAACCATTTAAACTCAGCCCTGGGAGTTGAAGGAAGAATTATGACGCCTCATGATGAAAGCCGAGATTCTTGGGAAGTCACGAGGCCGATGCCCCTTCTAACACCCAAAGCAACACTCTTTATAGGTACATGGAACGTCCGGACAATGTGGGAGACAGGGAAGACCAGTCAAATAGCAAAGGAAATGAGGAGATACAAATTGGCAGTATTCGGAATCAGCGAAACCCATTAGACACAAGCTAAAACAGCAAAGGCTAGATACGGGAGAGATGTTGTTGTACTCTGGTCACGAAGAGGAAAATGCTCCACACACTCAGGGAGATGCTCTAATGCTGTCTGGAAGAGCACGAAATGCACTTGTAGGATGGGAATCTCATGTATCCAGAATTATCAAAGCATCATTCAAAGCAAAGAAGGAGAGGATCACAATGAATGTTATCCAATGTTATGCACCCACCAATTATAGCAACGACGACGATAAAGATCAGTTCTACTCAAGGCTGCAATCAATCATAGCAAAGTGCTCACGAAAGGACCTCACCATCCTAATGGGCGACCTAAATGCTAAAGTCGTAGTGGACAACACAGGATATGAAGATATAATTGGACGACATGGACTGGGAGAGAGGAATGAAAATGGGGAGAGATTCACAAATCTCTGTGCATTCAACAAATTGGTTATAGGCGGCACAATATTTCCACACAAACGCATACACAAAGCTACATGGATCTCACCAGACCACACCACAGAGAACCAGATAGATCATATTTGTATCAATCAACAATTCCGAAGGACAATGGAAGATGTGAGAACCAGGAGAGGAGCTGACCTAGCTTCAGATCACCACCTGGTTGTGGCCAAGATGAAACTGAGGCTAGAAAAAACACTAGACAACTGGGGGAACAGCATTACAAAGGTTCAATACAACCTTCCTTCTAGATACTAAAAACTCAACGAATTCAAGATAACTCTCAACAAAAGGTTTCAAGCCCTACAGGATCTACTGAAAGAACAAGAAACTACAATGGAGGAAAACTGCAAAGTGATAAAAAAAAACATTAACTTCAACGTGTCAGGAAGTACTGAGCCTCAAGAAGCATCATCATAGGGAATGAATCTCTATGGGAACCCTGGACAAGATTCAAGAAAGGAAGAACAAGAAACTAGGAATTAACAACAGCCGAACACGAGCAGAGAAAGTCAAAGCACAAGCAGACTACGCAGAAGCAAACAGGAAAGTGAAGAAAAGTATTAAAGCCGACAAGCAAAAGTATTTGAAATAGCCAGTAACGACGGCGGAAAAAGCTGCAAGAGAAGGGAATATGAGACAACTGTATGGCATGACAAAGAAACTGACTGGGGAATGTAGTAAATCAGAGAGACCGCTCAAGGATAAGGAAGGCAAGATAATCACTAAGATTCAAGAACAGAGGAAAAGATGGGCAGAATTCTTCAAGGAACTGCTGAATAGACCAGCTCCATTGAATCCACCGGACATCGAAGCAGCACACACAGACCTTCCTATAGATGTCACTCCACCAACGATCGAATAAGTCAAGATGGCCATCAAACAAAACAAGAGTGGGAAGGCAGCAGAACCTGACAATATACCAGCTGAAGCACTGAAGTCAGACATAAAAGCAGCTGCAAAGGTGCTCCACCTTTTATTCAGGAAGATTTGGAAGGAAGAACAACTGCCGACGGACAGACTGAAAAGAAGGATACCTCATCAATGTACCAAAGAAACGAGATCTGAGCAAATGTAAGAATTACAGAGGCATCACTTTGTTGTCAGTACCAGGAAAAGTTTTCAACAAAGTGTTGCTGAACCGGATGAAAGATGCAGTAGACGCTCGACTTCGAGATCGACAAACTGGATTCCGTAAGAATCGGTCGTGTACAGATCAAACTGCGACATTACAGATCATCGTCGAACAATCAGTTGAGTGGAACTCGTCACTATACATCAACTTCATTGACTATGAGAAGGCGTTTGACCGCGTGGACCGGAGAACATTATGGAAACTTCTTCGTCAATATGGAGTTCCTGAGAAGATTGTCAACATTATCCAGAACTCATACGACGAACTACAATGCAAAGTTGTTCATGGAGGACAACCGACAGATGCATTTCCAGTAATGACCGCAGTCAGATAAGGCTGTCTACTCTCCCCATTCCTCTTTCTTCTGGTGATTGACTGGATTATGAAGACTTCGACATCTGAGGGTAAGCACGGAATACAATGGACTTCTTAGATTCAATTAGACGGTTTGGACTTCTCAGATGACCTGACTCTTCTATCCCTTACATACGAACAAATGCATACGAAGACAACTAGTGTGGCAGCAGCCTGTGCATCAATAGGCCTCAACATACACAAAGGAAAAAGCAAGATTCTCAAATACAATACAGAGAACACCGACCCAGTCACACTTAGTGGATAAACTCTGGAAGATGTGGAAACATTCACGTACCTGGGAAGCATCATTGACGAACAAGGACAATCTAATGCAGACGTAGAGGCGAGGATTGGGAAAGCAATGGCCGCATTCTTGCAATCGAAGAACATATGAAACTCAAAACAGCTGTCAACTAACTCTAAAGTGAGAATCTTCAATACGAACGTCAAGACAGTTCTACTGTACGGAGCTGACACGTGGAGAACTAATACACCCATCGTCAAGAAGGTACAAGTATTTATAAACAGTTGTCTACGCAAGCTTTTCAATGTCCGTTGGCCGGATATCATCAGCAACAGTTTTTTTTGGGAGAGGACAAACCAGCTTCCAGCTGAAGAGGAAATGAGGGAAAGACGTTGAAAGTGGATAGGACATACACTGAGAAAATCACCAAACTGCATCACGAGGCAAGTCCTAACTTGGAATGGTGAAGGGAAGCGGAAAAGGGGAGTGCCAAAGAACACATTACGCTGAGAAATCGAAGCAGATATCAAAAGGATAATTGTTAACTGGAAAGGATTGCCCGGGAGAGGATTGGATGGAGAGTGCTGGTGTGCGGCCTATGCTCCTCGACGAGGGGTAACAGGAGTAAGTAAGTAATTTATAAGAACCCAGACATACAACAGAGTATATGTTTATTTACGGTTTTTCTTGTAGCTTTTTAGTCAGTTCAGTATTTCTGAGATGTTAGTTGGTTAGAGGTAGTCGGCCAAAAACTCTTTGTAAATCGAGTTTTGTGCTAGTTGACATATATCAACATGGTATACCCATAATCTTGAGAAAACTGATGTTATATATGGGATTTAAACCCATACCATCCAACTCTGCAGTCTGAGACGTTACCGTTGAGCTCTTAGGAACACGACTGAACTCCTGTAGGAATCAAACAAATATGATATCGTACACTATACTAAGTGATCGACCAATCATCGTACATCAATTATGCACACTTTTACTTAAATACATCTTTATATTAAAGGAAGAAATCGAACAACAAAAGAAAGACAACCAATTGGACTTTTGGTTAGTTCAATATCAACGTGTATTGAATTCAAAACCTGTCGAATTACTTGATAAGGTCAGTTTCATAATAATAATAAACTAGCTAACTTTTATAACTGCTAATTATTGTTACACGACTTACTACTTCTTACTTATGGTTTATTAGTTTCGTACTGTTTTCTTCATTCTATACCACCTATATATGATATGATTGTTTGTAAAGTATGATTTCAGATTTGGTTTGAGTTGTGGTCTGATAATCCATGTATATAAGCTTTAAGTGTTTGAGTTATACACTACTACCTCTGCATTACGACTTGTTTTCTATTATGGGACCGAAGGCCGAGTTAGAAGAAGTACATACATTTAGAAGTATCGATAGAAGTTGGGATTATTTTCGGCCTCAAACTCAAAATTCACAAATATTTAAAATATCGAAGCGGTAATTTCATTTCGAAACAAATTAAATCTATTGTATATCAATAGATTTACAGTTTTGTTTGGTAACAAATCCACAGAAGGGGTTTTGTGGAGATTTCAGTATTTTCATAATTGAAATCATACGTCAATTGAAGCTAGACCACCATGAAAAACCTGGAAGCACTGGATGGCCGTTTCGTACTATTATGGGACTGGTAGATCCTGGGTTCGAATCTCGCGAGGCGGGATCGTGGATGCTCACTGCTGAGGAGTCCCATAATAGGACGAAATGGCCGTATAGTGCTTCCAGGTTTTCCATGGTGGTCTAGCTTCAATTGACTCATGATTTCAACTATGAAGATAACAAATCCACACTTTAAAACTGTATATTAATGCATAAATA
>NC_031496.1:29954419-30038535 GCF_000237925.1 Schistosoma mansoni
CCGTGGACAACTAGCTTCAATTGACCTCATGATTTCAACTATGAAGATAACAAATCCACACTTTAAAACTGTATATTAATGCATAAATAGTATTGAAGATGAATGATATAATATTTGGCGAAAGATAATTAGTAGTGAAAATACTGGATTCAAACAGTTGAAAGTGGTTAATTTAATCTTTTTTTTCAGATACTAAATTCACTTAGTATTACTTGTTTGAATCTTCTCATTGATGTTTAGGACTGCAACTGGTCAGTCTCTTATTGGCATATGTGCATACTGTGCGTATTGCCTCGATATAGCCTTAATTCACAAGCATTATAAGCAAAGATGGATAGTGGCTAATAGTGGAATCCAGGACGCGCGCCACTTCGTCCTATTTGGGACTCGTCAGCTGGATGTACCTGCATCTCAGAGTTGATGTTCACTCTGGGACTCGAACCCAGTACCTTTCGCTTCAAACGCCATCGCGTTATTCACTCGGCCACTGAGTCCTGATAGCCACTTGCTTGTGCGATGGGGGTGAAGTTTAAATTCACTGACCAATTGCAGTGCTGAACATCAATGGGAAGATTCAACCAAACAATACAAAGTGAATTAATGATACTCGTTTTATTAAATCTCATATGAAAAATTCTCAGCACAATCGTATAAAAATTTCAATAAACTTCACGTTTTATAGACATTTAACTTATGAATCTGTAGGAAACATTTCTGAACATTTATTTACTCCCATTCATATTAAACCTGTAGGTTTCCTTTTATAATATCTTACTCCTGTGATATCTCTACCCATTCCCAGATATGCTTGATGTCCAAAACCTGTAGTAACTGCATCTTTTTGATGAGGAAGCTAAAAATATGCAAAACAATGTGGTAGTGGTGGTAATAGTAGTAGTGTAGCGAACAGAACACGACTGGGGACAATCGAATGTATTTAAGCAAAAATTACAGACTATCTCACTCTAATTCTGATAACCATACAACAAACAGTTAATTTGCAAAATAACAACCAATTGTCTCAATCTTCACTGTTTCTTCTGTAAATATCAATCCATCTTCTCTAATTCCAGTGTTCATGCATATTCCTACCAATTGCGCTTCATTTAAGTTGTTTATCGGTCTTCTGCCAAAATACATTCTGTGTCTGACCATAGCCATATACTACTTATATGGATATAAGTAGACCACACTACAGTAGTAGTACCTCCTAAGTTTCTGAGTAATCAGATTCTCAATTGATTGTAGAAATTTTATGAAGGCGCTAAGGTGCACGAGATTGGTAAAGATGACTAGTGAATTAAAAAAAATTGAAAACATGGATATCTGTTAAAATAAATAGATGTTTGGAAAATTGGTGACTCAGGGTGCTCTTCACTTACTTACTCTTTGCAAAAAGTGATCTAGTAGTTGACACTATTCCTAACTTGATGTTATTTTCTTATCTGGATACTTTGTAATGGTTACTTGATTTCTTAATTTTAAGATAAGAACATTTTGCTTTAAATTTTGTAGCCAGACTCAGACGTTCAAATAATACTTAGTAATGCACAATCTTTGGAATTTTTGCCTAATTTTCAACGACATGCTATTACCTATTCAATTATGCAAACTATGACCGATAGTGATCTGAAAGAAGTAAGTTTGTCTATCTGTTTTTTTTAATTGTTCTACTGTTATATCTTGTGGCCGAGTGAATGCCTAGTTAATGAGTGACTTGATAAAACCGCCAGTCAGAGAGCAGCAAATTATCGATTGGAACAGTGACACACGATAACTGTACGAGCAGTCTAGAGCGCTTATCAATCCTGCTTCTGCCTAGCCCAGCCAGTTAAGTCCAAAACACCAATAACAGCCTCTATGGTATGAATCCTTGTATTTCAAACATACTGAGTTTACATACCAATCAAACTGACCGCATTGCACCAATAAAATAGAAAATAATATTTGTACAAGATTTAGCCAAATGTGGCTGTGAATAGGGGGAGCAGTAATTAATAGACTGGGTATAACTCAGGAATGGTAAATCGTACAATACTAGTCCAAGGGTCAAAATAAAGCTCACAATGAAAGGAACATGAATATGAGTAGTTTAATTATTTAGCAAATATACGATAAAAAGTATATGCATAATATTGGTCCATAAATGGATCCCAAAGTTACCATTTACTATTGTTATCGGGATATAACATCCATTCAGACAGTTCTTTTAAATAAATTAATTCGATTTATACATCCGATAGAGTACTATCATTTTGAAGTTTTCATTCTTTGATTTCATTCATTCATTTTGAAATAATCTTATTCATCAAAGGTTTATGATGTGCTTTCATATTGTCAGTATTCAGAACTGCATTGAATTTAGTTTCAAGTTCTATTATATTTTCGAATGGTAGTTATCGATGGAATTCAAGACGTTCATATTGTCTTTGATTCTTGTCAACTGAATATACTTGTATTTTAATGCTGATGTTTCTACCGAGACTAACCCATTTCCTATCGCTTTTGTAGCGAAATGTTAGTGTTTTATTTTAACGTTGTATACAATTCAACTAAATAATTTTCAATATGGCAACCACCAATGGTACGGGATATCGCCATGGCGGCCTGTCTGAATATCTGGGCTGCCTGTTCTGTCATCTAGATATTTCAAAAACTTATCTATTTTTTTTAACACATGAGGCGCCTTTATGAAAAGTTTACGACCTTTCTCTGCACAAGTTACAAAAAAGTACAATCAGAGACATCGTGGTGGCTGACAATATGCATTGAAAAGAATGAACATTATTCAGGTGTCGATTCTTGAACTGCTAGCATCTAACTGGTGATCACTCAATATTTATGGTTAGAATCGATCAAGAAATAAGAAACTTGTTGAAATACATATAGCTGAGAATTATATAGTATAATATTGAATAAAGCCATTAATAATAATATTTGGGAGTCGGAACGAAGTTTCTTAGGACAAATGTATGTTCAACTAAAACAATACAGGCGGTACATAGTGAAGCGAGTGATTAAATATAGATAACTTAACGAGCAAACCTTGTGGTCATGGTTGTTACAACAGCCCTCTCCTCTGACAATGAAGATACTTCATGGCATCTGTCCTCAAGGAATAAACTAATTTCACTTAAAATCGAATCCTTGAATTCCGTAAAAGTTACCGACTGTCGGCTTTTTTTAGTGTTAGTGGTAGGATAGGTCTCAGTCGTTTTGTGGCATCTTCAACCATTGAAAACCATGAGACACTAGAAAGTTATTCCATCCTAGAATGAGATTCATCAACACTGTTCACTTATGACCCTATCTGAGATAAAACCCAGGGTCTTCAGCCCCTCTAGGAAGCCGCTTAACCTTCAGTTCACTTAGTTGGCGTCCTATTTCTTGCATTTTTAAATCAATGGAATTCACGATTGTTGTAGATTTTACATATTTCGTTTCGAAGTGATATTTTATCACTTTACTAGTCTTTTTGAGGTGGTTGGAGACGTTGGGTGACTATAAAACTGATATCTGATCACAGAAGCGTCAACTCATTATTTTCCCGTATTTCTTGAACTAGATATTACTTCATACTTTCTGTTGTTCGAATTAACTTTCTTTTCAAATCTTATTCTTCTATTTTTAGTCTTTTTCACTACCATTTGTTCCATTGTTTGAAGCTTTTTCCTATCACTTTTTTGATTTCATTTAGTCGTGGCATGACAACTCATACTGACATACATTCATGTGTCTCTTTATCGATTGTGCCTGAGTGACTTTTGTTATTCACAATTGTCAGTGTTAATAATATCCCTTTTTTCCATAGTTGGAATATCGCGTAGGGTGTTGTTTCCAATTTTTTACTAACCCTTATTGATACGACCGAATTCGTTAATTTGGTAGTTAACTTGCTTCTTTGGAGGTTTTTTTATCTGTTATTCTGAATAGTAGTGTGATGATTTAATTTCACTGATTTGTGGTTCAATTTTAGATCTTAATTTACAACTATCTAAGTTACGTTTCTATCTCTCACACTCAATGAAATAGTACAGGTATGTACATCTTGAGAACTAGCTAAAAGTAGGATGAACCACTTTACAGTTGACACACAATGTTATGCAGTCTATATATTTCCCGTACATTGATTGATCGTAAGTTATGACTGTTTTTAAAGGTAGCTTTTTTAATTGACAATCATGCCTTCGGCCTTTTTTTGTTTTAAAAAAACTACGTATAATAAAACATAGATTGGTATTCACGCTCTTGGAGCACGTCGTGAGATTTTGAGGCAGATTGGTTTGTACAAAATGAAAACAAATGATGAAGACAAGGTATTTCTAACACATTTTTCATTGTAATTTTCTTCGCTCCTAAAATTACCATGTAGACCAGTGATATTTTTGATTGAAATTAGCTAATTCAAAAAGTAATATTACATGTTCGTTTCTCGTGAGAAATACCGCGATGTAGGTGGTAGCTTGGTAGTATTATGAGCCGTGATGCTATCCATCCAGGTTTGTTGAGCGAAACATAAAACCTAAATTAAAATCTGCAGGACCTAATACAGTTCCTAACTCTTTTAATGAACATTTAGCGCAATTGAGATGCTGTCGCGGACACTTTGAGGAATTGTCTAATGAAATCCTTGAGAAATATTTCTATGCCTCCAAGCTTCGCATCATCCTTCTCAGCCCACCTATCATCCATAGATCAATTAAGGAAAAACATTTGCATTGTGCCACATCAATGTGTATTTATACGTCCACCTATTCTTGTGAAGCAAGTTACGTAGGCTGCACAAAGCAAGCAATTTCCAAACGTACCTTCAAATATTGTCACTCGTGGCTTTCGGAAAGTGAATGTAATCAGTTAACTGTTCAATACTGTGAACAAAGGTCATTTGGGATCACCTGATAAATCCTTTAAAATGATCTTTCTAACTCCTGAATTATAACTATTGAACTTACTACATGTAGTAATTTAAATCGATAATGTATTTCATACACAATGATTGATAATTCTTCTAATCACTTAATTATAGTAGCAGCTAGATTCAAAATTAGCGCCCATAATAAAGTTACTCTATATATGACGTATTCGGACACATCTTTTTGTTCATTTGTAAAATTGTGTAGTAGATTGTTAGTAGTAATAAGATGTAAGAGGTTTGACGGGTATGAAAATAAACAAATCGAGCATTCGCAACATAAGTTTTTCGGTGCATGGGATAGCCTTAAAAATTCATCATCAACAGTTGATTGAAATATAAAACAACAAAAGCATACAATGTAGAGAATCCATGGTTAGGACAGCAGTTAATATTAAACAATCGAAATTAGCCGTGTATTTGAACTCTTACTCGCTGGTAGTTTTTAATTCAAATCTCAGTAAATATAACTTCAGTTGTATTTCCTTCAAAATAGACAAATATGTATTAACAATACTTAGAGTGCATTATCAGCGCTACAGTTTATTTAAACTTATAGTGTACCAAAGTTTTCGTGATAATCTGTTATACATTTTTGATTGATTCCTTTTTCCATAACAGACGTTAAATACGATAGAATCACTTCCGATACCGTATGTAACACCATCAGCTCCAGAGGCTACATTATCAAGTATTGTTGTATCTGACGAAGTTGTGGCTCGTATGGAAAATGAGTGTTGTGTATGTCAAGATGCAATAGTGAGTGGAACATTGTTTTACACATTTTGTTAATGTTTCGGAGTACATTTTTAATACTAACAAAATCTCGACTACGAAATCTTTCAACTGACTGCGTTGATCATCAAAAAGTATGAGTCACAATTGGATGTTGTTCCATGTTTAAAGATTTAGGTCGATGCATCCTCGAATAAATCTGATGCCTTTCTGATTTCCCGTTTTTGAGCTTTAATTAATTGCTAGATAATTATGATAACTAAGATCTTATAAAATATACTTTTCAGGCCAATTCCCACAGATATGATATGTACATTATTATTATTAATGGCTATGCATGAAGTAGCCATATAGGGTAATGTTGTCCTAATATTTATAGTAACATTAGGAAACAGCTCTTTGGAAAAATAATAATTGTTTCACCTAATTTTTAGTAAAACGGTATATATATTCATTCACACAATGTAGCGAAATCGGTGAGACTATAATTTATGAACGGTCTTTGAACGACGACAAAGTAACCTTGAGAAAATTCACCTTACTACCAGAGTTAAATGAAGGTTATAAATCAGTTTGATGAACTAAGATCAAAACTTGCAGTTGGACGTCATGGTTTTTATCACGAACTGACATCAGCTATAATGTCAAAATGCTATTTAGCTACATGGATAAATGATTTTAGCGCTAAAACTCAATACTTGTTAAATTAAATCTCATTGGTTTGTCCATAAATTATGGTCTCATCGCAAATTCTTATGCGCTCAGTAATTAATCACAGAAACAAAGGTTTAATCCTAGTGGTCGCTTCCTCAATTTAAAAAACACTTAAAGCTGAATTTCATAACACTGATATATGAAATAACTATAACTTCGACATATATGATCTTAAAAAGTACTGAATAGAACCCGATATTTTAAGTACAGATCTCTACCAAATGATTTTACCGTCAGAAATTTCTAAGAATTACTATTAAGTGGAACATTTGAAACCATAATTGGCATATAGTAGTTGTGCGTCTGTTGCAGTGGCGCGGATGCATTTGCTTTGTATTCTCCTAAATATTGAATTCCAGCATCTTTTCATATATACCTTTGCAGTTTTTCTAAACCATATTCTTCAATGCATAGTTTTTTTTCTCATTATCACATTGCTGCTGCAGTCATTCTAACTCTGTTGCCATTCATTCTGTTAATTTCATCTCGTGTTAATTTGGTGTGTCAGCTTGGTCTAACGCAGATTTGTGCTAGGCTGTATGTAGCTTAAGACTGATGCCCTACCGTTTTTAACCCTTAGATTTTCGTTAACTATCATACTTTTTTTATCCCAAATACAGTGCTCAACGATATTCCTTCCATGTGGTCATGTCTGTTGTTGCAAGAAATGTTCTGAAAGTGTTCTTGATTGTCCACTGTGTCGTTCCAACATACACAATCGAATTCAATTACATTTTTGATTATGGTAAAACTAGGTAAAGTAATTTTTCTGCTATCAATCAGTTTTTGCTGCCATTATATATATATATATATATATATATATATATATATATATATATATAGAACGCAGCCGAGTCCAGAAATCTTAACTTCTCTTAACATTTTTCTAACTTTCAATGCTTTGCTAATCACATAAACTTACATTACATAACTATGAATAGAATTTTTACAACTGAATGTACTATTTATTATTTTGTAATTAGCATGCATCTATCCATAGTATGACTTTCAAAAAGCATTTTATAAAATACTGGGGGTATCAGGTTTTGTGGTAGGTATCAAGGAGATCAGATTTCGGCTTTAAAACTACTTTGTCAGGAATACTAACAAGCCAACCAGGTTCCAGTCCATGAAATATTTGTCGAGGATCTTTCCGCATAGACATCAGTTTTCGAGTGGATTCCGAAGATGAACTAAAATCTATTGGGCGATAACCATATTTTTGAGCCAGCCAAATTCGAGATTTTGCTACTGCCTCAGGGTCCGCCAGGTAACCTCGAGACTCAGCGTTCGCGTAGAATGGAATCAACGTCTGTAAGAAGTAAAATACATTTGAAGTCGAAGAATAATGATCAAACACTGAATGAGACCAACTGATTTCATAGCCAAAATTTAATATTTCTTTACCAAACAAAAACCAAATTACAATGTAGTAACATGGTGTAAACTAGATTCTAATATTTTCCAAATTTCAACTAAATTTTGTTCCTACTGAGTATACGATATAATAATAATAATAACAAACTAAAAGTCCCTAGATGGCAACATTTTATTTAAGTGATAAATCCAAAATGAGATTTAACTACAAATTCAGTATGAAGGGCTTAAAACGAGTTGTTCATCCAGTAAACACAGTACACTGATATTTAGCTACATTAAAGTTGATACTCCTAGCTATATTTGTCCAGTGATAAAGGAATAGATTAATTATGAACATTGAGACTGAGCATTTTAAAATGAAAATTGATTTTCGGAGTAATGAAGAAATACTCTGGATTTAGCCACTTATTTAACCAGGTATGAATCCAGGATTTATGACGAAATAAAGATTTATAATGTATGTCCATGTACTGAGAATAGTACGTTTTTGTAACCAACGAGAATGCGTCTACGAATAAACTCGTCGTGAGATTTTACCGCACCATAAAACTGCCTTAATCAAATTTTTACCAAAGAGGAGTAGCCAGCAAACAATATATTACTACCATGTTAACAGATAACAAATTCAACAGTATCAGACGAATAGAAATAAAGTGTAGTGTATGGTAATAAAGTAAAGTCTGCGTTGCAACACATACTGTGACATTGGGTGGTGCGAGCTCAAACCCTACAGAGACCATCGGCATTCTCAAGATTGAGGATCCAACTTGTTAATGAGTGTCTGCTAGCATAATACAGACATTTAAGGCTAAATGCTGATTTTTTCCAACTGTCTAACATTAGGTTTATGATCTCCATTTCATGCTGTTTCACAAACCACAACACTACACTTAAACTTGAGTTATTATCAATTTCTAGTTTTAATTCGGTACATCAAAATCATATATTTTTCAGTTGCTCTAAAACTGAGTTCTATTATGAAGCGAATTCTCTACCAACGTTTTTCAACTGGATATAAAAAAACTACAACTATATATATACTTTTATTTCAAGTCATTTGTTTTCAAAAGAGAAGATGAAACAAGTAACAGGCTTAAGAAAGTGTCTATTAAGTGCCGACAAAAATCAGAGAATACACATATGTCTGTCAGCATATCGTATGATATCTATTTATCATTTGTCTTCTACAACTGAAGTGTAATTTACATGCAGCCTACGTTAAATGCATTGTTTTGATTTCGAACTATGCAGTCAGTAAGTAAAGACGGGAGAATCGACTTATAAGAGAGCTACTTTTACACAAAAAGGGACCGATGATGGCCACCGCTTCTTTACATGTGGTAATCTGTGTTTAGCTGAAAGTGTTTGTGGATGTAGGCATATTGGATTTTGATAGAATAATTAACGTCTCTGTGAGTGACCGGACAAAACATCTTATTCTGATGGGGAGCTTTCAGTATTATAAAAACAAGTTGAAAAGTGCACATGGGAGTCTTCCAAAAAAACACTGATAGATACTCACCACCACTTCAATTGGTACAATTAAAACTGTTTGTTTCTTCCGAAGAATTTCCAGAGAATTAGTATAGTAAAAATCCGACTTTTAGTGGGCATTTTGAGCTTAAATGTGCTTCAAAAAATATTAACCATGTTGAACGAAAACCTGTCGTTATGGATTAATAAGTCATCATTTTATGAAACCCGTACAACACTTAGATAAATAATTTACTATTAACTAAGGGTAAGTTTCAATCAAAAAGAAAATTTGACAAAAAACGAAGTCAACATGTATGGAAAGAGGAAGGAAACGAATCTGCAAAGTACCGGTAAAGAGAGCGTCCTTGATTAGTGCACACAAGATAAAAAGTATGACAAGATGTAACTAACCATAGTATTTTACCAATGCATGCGTAAAAGTTTATTTGCATGTCCACGATAATTAATGTTGTTTTCAATTGATAAAATACATAGTAGCTGCACGAAACAGGAAATCGTCTTGTGACTTACATTAGGAGGTAATTTAGCTTTTGGGATTGGAATGCCTTTCATGAAGAATCCTTGAGGATCAGATTTTACCCAAACAGAATACAGATCATAATAACGGTTACAGATTATTCCCCCTACTCTTTCCACAGCTGCAATTACTTCTTCGCTAGCATACTGAACTTCAATATTAACAGGAGTAACAAAGTTATCGATACCCTACAATTGTTTAAACAGTTTATTACACAACCTTACTTCGTCAGTTAGATGGAAACCATATTGTCGATCATGATCCACATTTAAACGATAAAGATTGGTGTTACATAGTGTGGAAATGTCAATAGGCTCTAATGGGTTTATTCGATTAAGGTCTATCAATCTTTGAAGCTCTAGAAGCGAAATACGGCAGAGATTGTTTTCAGACCTTGGTTTGTAAGAAGCATTATGTATTTACTTACATGCTGTTAATGTTGTAAGGTTCTTTAGGAACAGAGAGATAAAATGGTGTCTTTGCATCCAAAACTCCCAAGGGTGGAAATGCTTGAAACTGAGAAGCACCACGATGACCAAGACCTCTTCGCATTCGTCTCAAACCATGATACTTCTACTAGCAATGAAGATATGTATACCAAGTTTCTTACGGGTGGTTTGCTTCCTGGGAGATCAGATATATTCTGAGGAGAAACTCGAGGATACTTTCTTAACAAGGCCAAAGCTTTGTCTACTGTTGGCATCTTTTTTTGTTATCACGATGGAGGCGATAATCCAAACAAATTATTGATAATGGGTTGTTTTCCTCTTACTGGACAGTCAATTAGCAATACTTTCCTAAAAACCTAGTATGGAAATGTAGTTTTTAGAAATACAAGCATAAAATTAATTAGCAAAGCATTTATTATTGCAAACGATTTAGGATAATGATGAACTGAAACCAGAAAATATATCATAACGACAGCTTCAACTGAACGTTCTTTGGACTACACCTGTTATTAGCATAAGTAACTCGTACAACCTACAATTTATTTTCCAAAGTACGACGTACGTTGACAGTCGCCTTCACTTAGCCTGGCAAAGTTGGCTAACTTTGTTCTTTGATACCTGCGTCTGGGTATTAAAAGAACATTTTGATAATGGGAATATATGGCTCTTGTTATATCCCTCCTAGAAACTGAAGGAAAAAACAATTGAGTTGAGGGTAGGAGTAGTTGAGGAGTAACATCCGAAATAGTCTCTCTTATTACCTAAAGTTACCTTTGAGCCTTATTTCGAAAGACTAATCAGAGGATGCCATCACTATAACTTCCTGTAGGGAATCCCACAACTCACTAGTCCGAACTGTGAAAGGGTTTCCATGCACTTTCGTGCGAGCTCTTTAACGCTCAACCATAAATGTATGTCCTAAGTGCAATTTATAACTAAAATGAACAAGTGACCTGTTAGAGTGAATAGGATTATAAAGGTGGCATCAGTCCATAAAGTCACTAACTTCGGGTTTGAGTCGTGTTGGTAGATTCAGACTACTTGGTTTGCGTCCGTGCGACTATCGCGACCAATGGTTGCAGAGTCTGGATGACATAGCTCAGAATCTATCACAATGGCGTAGGTGTATGCACTCTTTGTCTTCCCTCAAACCGTGAGATTAAAATTGTTTTATACCTTTTCTTCTACGAACTAACTCTCCCTGTATTATATACTTATATGCAATCTTTTTTTATAAACTACTACCACCACTGAAGTAACTGCTTCTACTAATTTGGTGTTCATCTTGTTGTGCTGATGAGATGTAGAAACTTGGAACGATGCATATATGTGCCTGGTTCTACGTTGTAGATGACTGACTGATACCGTAGTCCTGAGTGTGTAGTAGTAACTTCTGCCTAAATAAACTAAATTCATAGTCAATCAGGTGTAGAAGCCTAATAGTTATTTATTTATTTGAACACAAATATAGCCTAATAGTATGCAGTTCCGGTGCACCTTCTAAGAACTGGGAAGCCTTGGAAGTGGGTCATCAAAAATTCATTTAATTACAATTTATTGTAAATTGATATCGCTCTATCTTTATCCCAAGACATTGGAAATGTCACCACATATGGACTACTATAGTCTTCTGTACCGGACTTAGTCATCATTCACGATGATATCAGTCAAAAAAGGACCTTCTACTTATGAAGAAGAGTGAACATGTGGTCATCTGACTCAAGTTCATTGTTGCTGAGGTTAGTCGACCAGATGCGCAAGTGCATCCTACCTTATGGAAAGAAGACATAAAGGCGATCAGTTCTGAAACCTAGACTGAGTACTGCAAAGTCGACTTCACGCATTATGGTGAAGCATGAAGTCACGTCCAGTAGTTATAAAAAAATGTAACTGAGACATCTTTGCCTTTGATAGATCCAAAGAAAAACCACGGTCATCCCCGGATAGAACAGGAAATCTCATATTTACCAAGACAAAATAAAAAACGTTGGAACATCACTATCAACCTTGGGACAGCGAACACAAGGAACGCCACAAGTTGGTTCGAAATTAGTGTATAAACATAATCCGGACAACTCAGCGGAGATACGGAAAGCAGTTGACACAATCTGTAATCAAGAAGCCGAAGCGACTGTTTGCTTATATTAGTCACAGAACAAGGACGCATCTTTGGACAGTCAGTCAGTTACAACGTAGAACTTCGTACGTACGTACATCAGTTCGAGTTGCCATACCACATTAGCACAGAGATGAAGTTGTCGATTCAAATCCCATAGTGGTAGAAGTAGTAAGAGTATAAACATTATGTGAAAGATTAGGGTTTGAAGATGTTATTCAAGGAGTATAATACGGTGAAATATATTTGGAAAGAGAAAAAGGATACGGACATGAAGAATTCAGAAGATTAGAATTTGGGAGAACATAAAGAGTGGATGCACCTTCGCCATTGCAAACGATTTTGAGCCATGTCATTCAAGGTCTCTAACCATCTGTTGCTATCATCTCGCGGATCCCAACCAGATAGTTTACATCTACCAACATGGCTCGGTCCACTTGTCAGCGACTTCATGGATTTGTGCCACGTTTTGGTCTGGCCGCCCCTAGCTTTCTTCCAACCTACTCCTACACCATAAAGCATTGCACGTCGGGGCAGTCGGTGGTTGGGCATAAGTAACACGTGTCGCAGCCATCTCAACTGATGAAGTTTCACTACTTCATCAATCGATTTGCCATCCTCACCTAGTACCCGTTTCCTAACATCTGCATTACTTACCCGGTGGTCCCAGGATATACGAGCAATGCGTCGAAGACACCTATGATCGAACACTAGTAGCCTACGAATATCCTCTACTCTTATCGGCCATGTTTCACTGCCATAAAGTAGGACGGAACGGACTCCCAATCCAATTACAGAAAAGAGTGAATTTTAAGTGATAAAGGAAGACCAGGACAAAGCAGAAGGCCTATTGTACGGCCGAGAGTGGGGAGAGTCCGCTCTCCCTCTCCAAATGCTCTCACATGGCCACGCGTATATAGCCTCTGACAGGGAAGTCCTACTCACTGCCTTCTCGTGGCGTTACTGTTGTTTACGAAAGTGAGAGGACGAAAAGCGAATGTCCGGAGCTTTAACCGGGTTGGTGGACACAGAAAGTCCATCTAGGGGAGTTGGAAAACCCTGATTCTAAACCAATGATGCACATGAACTCCAGGATCCTGAGGAAACAAATGGCGTATGAATCAATTGTTGGTCACCGGCTACCATGGGAATGCATCTTCTCACGATGCTCCACTGTCTTGTGGATCGGACCTTTAGGTTAAAGGCTCCGGGTGTGGCCCCCTAAGAAAACCACCTGCTTCAGTTTGGGCACCTGGGCAGTATCATAGCCCTTACACAAATCAAATAAGATTTGTGCGGCGCATATATATCTGGTGCTCCTTTGTTTCAATATTTATGTGTTTAATAAATAAATAAATAATAACGGTCTTAACTCAAGAGCCTATTCTCAACAAGGGACTAAGCCCAAATACAAAGTTGCTAAATCAGTTACCCTCTGCAGACACCAATCAGTACATAGAATACTACTACTTATTAGTCGCTCGTGAAAGCTGGTGCGCTCTTAAGGACCAAAAGTTACCTATAGATGTAGCCTATATCGATTTCAGCAAAGCTTTCGACAAAGTTCCGCACACCCGACTGTTATATAAGCTAAGGAATGTCGGGATTGAAGGCAATCTATTGATGTGGATAAAAGACTTCCTAGTTGGGCGTCAACAAAGAGTAAGGGTGAACTCCAAGTTGTCTAGCTGGGAAACTGTGCTTAGTGGAGTCCCCCAGGGTACAGTTTTGGGGGCAGTGGTATTCCTCCTGTACGTAAATGACCTCCCAGCCCTCAAATGCCCTGGTACGGCCGAGAGTGGGGAGAGTCCACTCTCCCTCTCCAAATGCTCTCACATGGCCACGCCAATATATAGCCTCTGCCAGCGAAGTCCTACTCACTGCCTTCTCGTGGCGTTACTGTTGTTTACGAAAGTGAGAGGACGAAAAGCGAATGTCCGGCGCTTTAACCGGGTTGGTGGACATGAAGGGTTCACCTAGGGGAGTTGGAAAACCCTCATTCCAAATCAATGGTGTACATGGGCTCTCGTATCCTGATGGAACGAATGGCGTATGAACCTATTGTTGGTCACCGGCTACCATGGGACTGCATCTCCTCACGATGCTCTACTGCCTTGTGGATCAGACTTTTAGGTCAAAGGTTCCGGGTGTGGCCCCCTAAGAAAATTACCTGCTTCAGTCTGGGCACCTGGGCAGTATCTCAGCCCTCACACAAATGAAATGAGATTTGTGAGGCGCATATTTATCTGGTGCTTTTTGTACCAATATTTATGTGTTTAAATAAATAAATAAATAATAAAATGACCTCCCTCGTCTACTATCGTCATCGGTCTTACTCTATGCTGACGATGTCAAGATATGGAGAGCGATACAAAGCAAGGGCGATAGCTTAGAACTCCAAAATGACCTGGAGAGTTTATCTGAATGGTCCCAAACCTGGCAATTGCCGATAAACACTTCCAAGTGTATTGTGATGCATATTGGCCACCAGGGTACAGATACATACACGATGAATAACACTGAGTTACCTATTGTCCAGGCACGCAATGAATTATGCGTCATCGTTAGTCAAGACTTAAAGACTACTGCACACTGCCGTGCAATAGCCGCCAAAGGTTTTAGAACTTTATGGTCCATACGCAGGGCTTTTAGGCATCTCGACGTTAAAACGTTTCTGACTTTGTATACAGTGTTCGTACGTCCTAAACTTGAGTACTGCATACAAGCAGCTAGCCCCTGCCTAAAAAGGACAGTGAACTCTTGGAAAGGGTTCAGAGAAAAGCAACTAGGCTGATTCCCGGAATAGCGAAGCTCCCGTATGGTACTAGACTGACCAAGCTAAACCTATTCCCGCTGTCATATAGGAGAATCAGAGGCGACTTGATTACAGTTTTCAAATTGCTTAATGACAAATCCGCACCTGATATGCCTTCATTTTTCTTGTCTTCTAAAACAGAAAATCTACGAGGACACTCCACAAAAGTTCACAAGCCCAGAACGAATTACTTGTCAGCTGAGTACCGACTTTCCCATGGAATCATCAACGAGTGGGATTCATTACCTCAGCACGTGGTTGAGGCTCCATCCGTCGACTCCTTCAAAAGAAAGTTGGATCAGCTGAGAGACCATCACTGCCAGGACTAACACAAGCCATCAAGACTCCTGTCCTTTCCAAACTGAAACTGAAAACTGAGATTTAGGGAGCAAAATGTCTGAGTTGACATCGCGTTCGACCGACAGAAGCGAACAAAACTGTTCATCCAGTAGTCTTGTAAACTCTCCCTGCTGAGCGCCAGTTCACACAAGCGTCGTAGACTTCATAAGTCATTTGACAGAGTAGATAATGAAATTTTCTTCAGTAAACCGAAACACTAGTTCTAGCGCACATGTGAATATAACACCGAGAAACTAAACAGCATCTGAGCCTCCCATGTACAGTTAAAACATGTGAATTGTGACTCAACATTGAAACAATTAGCATCTGAGCCTCCCATGTACAGTTAAAACATGTGGATTGTGACTCAACATTGAAACAATTAGTTTTCTGTGTATCCTTAACACCAATTTAAACCTACTTTCTATCTGAAGTCCCTTGACCTTGGGATCGAATGCACTTTAATGAGCCCGCCTGAAGATTGTATCCTTGAATCGATTCCTCTCTATGACTGTCAGTAAAGTACACTGAACTTGGAGATAACGTATCATTAAGGTCTCAGTTTTATGACTCAGAGTTTTGGATTTGTGTATTGAAGGTGGAAGGCAGATGTCATGTGCTGCCCCTTTTCTGGTAAGCCGCTGTAGGACCAGTGAAAAGTCACTGAGCCCTAGCTAAATCATCTGGCAGTTGGGTCACTGAATATCGGACAGATCATCAATCCCTGTCAAAGTAAAGGACAACCAACGCGTAGCAGTTAATCGTATGTCATGGACTGTCCCATGTGGTGGTGGTGGTCACACTTTCACCTGTACCTACTTCAACTAATCTACTTCTGTAATAACGTCCTTTGTGTTATACGGTCTTCAGAGCATCCATAGTAACTTGATATGAGGAAGAGGTTATCCACGTTAGATCCTGACCGCGAAGTGTGACTTCAACGTTAGCTGTTGATCACGTCATTCCCGTCTAGCTTCAGTATGCCCTCGGTGATATATACATCTGTATGTATAGGCTTTTTTTGAATGAATTGATTGATAGTGTGGATACCACTTCCTTAGACAAAAGGTTTTATTAATCTTTAATAATAAACTATCTCTATAACTGGTGTTCTGAGTTTTGAATAATCTTGAGTAAATTCACAATACTACTAGGAGATTTAGCCTGCCTTAAATACTCAGTTAACGGGATACTATGTATTGGAGTCAGAGATTGAGGAATTAACCTCAACACGTCTTAAAGCTCATACGGTTTTGGGTCTCTTGGCTGCAACCACACAACGGTGGGCCATCATCGTAAAGCCATGGCTCACTGTTACTTTCAGATTATTGTGGGGCAGGACTAAGGGCATTGACGCTTTCCCAATGCTGTGGCTGTAAGATCTATTTTGAAGGTTTTGTGTGTGAAAATCCCTCCATGTATACATCTGCAACCTCTCATTGGTTTCTTTAGTTGTACATTTCGTCAGTCTTTTTGATGCCATTTGAGATGGCAATATTTCATTTTATTATAGTTTTCTCATTTTTCTTTCGTCTGTACTGTGTTTCTACATTTCCTGAACTGTATTTGTGTTTATACTTAGTTTATACTTAATCTTGACGGCAGCCATATTGACTGTTCCCCCTTTGATTGTGTTGCTTCCGTTGCCAGGGATTGTGCATTTCGATTGAAAATTGAAGCACTTTTCCAGGATTGGAAACACTTTGTGTTATAAAGCATCGAACTATTATCTTTTGAACGGATTTTTACCTGACCTATCCAGAAAGGATAGGATAACACTTATCTTTTGGCGCGCTCGATCGATTATTGAGGGAACAATTATTGGTTGAATAACTGAGTGGTAATATTTGTTTAGAACCGTTATTTCCCCAATCCCCTTGTTTTTATTTCATTTGGGGAATATCGCGTATCTGAACTACGCAGACAGTTATTCTTCAGCCAAAACTTACTTTGGATTTTACAGTGGCTATTTACTTTTTGGTATCTAATGTAAAATATAGAAACACCTGGCCGCAATAATAGATATTGGCTACAATTTGGACCGACTAACCAGAGTTTCTGGGTCGACCCCTAGTTCACATTCACCTACATCCCCCGTTACTTCTCAGAATGTTTCATCGTAAGCATGAGGTAACATTGGGAACAAAGCGTCACATAGGAGTCCATTCAAATGCAGTATAAAAATCAAAAGAACTAGAACAGATCCTTATAATACCCACCTAAGTATTTGTTTCCACGAAGGATATTTGATATTTATTCTTACTTTCTGTCTGAAATCAGGTAAGGAATCTTAGATCCTTTTTAAAATTCGTCCGGATTTTCCAGCCTCAAAAGTGGTCCATTGCGTGGCAGCTTATAAAATGCCTTACTCAAGATGTAAACGACATCCACTAATTTCCTATAATCTGACAACATCATCCATTTCTTACCATAAGGAAGTTTGTTGTGCAAGATAATTTTTTATAAAGTCATGCTGCCACTGTTTTTCAAGTTGATTTCCACGAAGATCATAAATGTCGTTTTTCCAGTATTTTAACCACAGCACTGGCTGGGTCTGTGGTTTTGATTCCAGTTGCCTTGATCCTATCTTATAAATCGGAGCGACAATTACAGCCCTCCGGCTCGTAGGCAACATAACCTGGTCAAGTGAAAACGTGACTATTGTAGTCAGCGGTGTAGCTCCATATTGTACGATTTGTCTCGGGGTTTTATGGTGTATTTCACGCGGTCCTGTTGACTTTTCAGCGTTTAAAGTGTTTATGGGTTTTATTATGTCTTATTGGTCAAGATCCATAGAGAGTAACTGATTTGGTGATTTTGTATTTTGGTTTATTCCTTCGTTGAGAATAGACTCTCGAGTTGGGACTGTTCCGAAGTAATTAACCACGCCTTCTGCTTTGTCCTGGTCTTCCTGGTAGTTTTTCTGAGTGTGTGTGTAAGAAGTTTTGTTACACTCAAGCCTACTACCCGTTTCGAGACTTAAAGGTGTAGATGGCAAGTTATATGATATCAGCTGGTAGAACCTAATCACTTGTTGAGATACTCGCAGAACAGTTGGTCATAATCTTACGTGTTTCTTTATTCGGTATCGTGGATTTTGTCTCACCAGTTTTTTTGTCAGTGCTGAAGGGTTTTGTTGCCTCTTTGAGATGAACTCAGGTGAACTTAGATGTGACTTAATGACTCACAGCATCCTAAACACTTTTGAGATTCTCTTTAAAAACATGTCAAAGTTCAGGTCTAACACAAACCTCATTTGCAACACTCAAAGACTTTAGACACAACCTAGCAGAACAGACTGTAGGCGCACCTTCTACCCCTTAGAAGTGGTCAAACGCTGGAATTTGTTGCCAGCCAAGCAAGCTCGAGCGAATTCCCAGGAGAACTTGGAGAGAAAACTTAGGGACTGACGACAATATCTGGCCATAAATTGCAAATATTTTTCTCTTTTACCGTTAAATGTATCTAGGACATTACCTGGAAGCATCAGTGACACGCTTTTGCTAGAAACGGAAGTTCCTCAAGAGAAAGTTCCTTCTACTCTGTCTAAAATAATTTTAACCATTTGAATCTGTTACGTCCTTATATCTTTCTACCCACTTTGTGCCGAGTATGACCTGTGTAATGTAGATTAAGACCTTGACCCGGTAGGCTGACTGGCTTAACCTTTGAGGCTAATATGCGTGAGTTCGAAGTGGGGGTAGAGAGACGAAAACTATTCTATCCCTGATTGGCTGGCAAGCACGCGAGAGAGAGAGAGAGAAGACAAAGACAGCTGGAACGCTAATCACTTTATTCCAACCCCGATCTAGCACTCGAATTCCCAATTCAGATTAGGGTGAAAGGTTACATGAATAAATAGATGAATAGGCTGACCACAACGTACAATAATTAGGAAAATACAATTATGTCCAAAACTGGGGGATCATAGTAGAAAATAGGGTACAAAAGATTACGTCTAAATGACAATAGCTTTACAACAGAAAATGCTATGGCAATGAATTATACATCAAACGAAAGCTTATGATCTGTAGAACAGGCTAGGGGCAAAAGTAAATGTTACAGTTTTACAAGCTTTGAATTAAATGAATTAACGTCCCCAAAAATAGCTTCCGTAATTTGTTAAGGCTTCTTGTTTTGCGGTTCACATCATCTTCCCCCTTGACAAAAGAAAGTTATGTTATCACTGCCATTGACTGAGTGCATAAAGAAAACTGGATTGCGTTATGGTCGTGACCAATTGGGTTAACTGGAATAAACAAAAAAAAGCGGTTAGACACTAATTACAAACAGTAGCTAAGATATCATCATCGATATCTCCCCCCAGAAAAATATGCTCCTTTCTTGGGGTCCACTTGCATGGCATCAGGTCCTTTGCGTTTCCATCGTGATCTCCTATTAGGATGTTGTTGAAGTTTCACAGTCTTCCTAGTTGCTGAATTTCCTATGACGAAACTGTCCAAGAAAATTTCCCCCATTGAGCACGGCTTCTCGGCTTTCTGTGAAGGTGAGAATCGGGAACGACGATAGATTCTCCGCTTTGCCCCATGATGGCGATTACATTGAGTTCTGATCTTTCTCACAACTATTATGGGAGCAGCCCAGTTTGAGTGATTTACTGGCTGAATGACACCTAGTGCTTCAAAACTGTCAAGTTCATGATCAACGGCTGACAGAGCAGCATAATGTACTGGTCGTTTTGGTCTGAAAATGGGCTTTGCATTTTGTTTTAACGACAAGAAAACTTTGGTGAACTTACAACATCCCAGTTTGTTTTGGAATACACCTGCATGTTTTTGTCGAAGATGATTTCCATGGGATGTGGTCGACATTTTAGAGGAATAAGATGCATGAGATTTTGAGATATCACGACAGCATACTTTGTTTGACGAATTTGATGGGGAACCATTTTGTGAACATGTTCCATCGGAGTCATTTGATTTAACATCATTGAGAGAACACATTAAATCGGAGGTATTTGATTTGACATCATAATGAGAACACAATAAATCGGAGGTATTTGATTTGACATCATGATGAGAACACAATAAATCGGAGGTATTTGATTTGACATCATGATGAGAACACAATAAATCGGAGGTATTTGATTTGACATCATGATGAGAACACATTAAATCTGAGGAATGTGATTCAGAAATATTACGAGAACATGTTACATCAGAAGCATTTAGTTCATAGACATCAGGGGAACATAACACACCTGAGGCATTTGGTTTAGAATTATCATGAGAATTTTGGATAGAATCAGAGCAAGAATTATGAGAACATACTTCATTTAATAAACCATTTAAGACATCAATCTTCTCAATCCAGTCCAATCCCAATAGATCTAAATCATGCGGATTTGTTAGATAACAAACATCAGTAAATTTATGTCCCTTGAACTGCACGTTGCAGGTGACTTCTCCAGTTAGCTTCACTATGTCGCCTGAAGCATTTCGAGCAACATGCTCTGTTGGTCGGATGCGTGGGCACCCTAGCTTACGCCATGTGTTTTTGGAGATCAGTGTAATGTCGGAAGCAGTGTCCAACTGAAGACGAATAGGTTTTTCATTTACTAATAAGTTCACGTACTTCCGTTTACTTTGAAATCCCACTTTAAAAGTTGCAAATGTGCTTTTGACTTGACTCTGTGACTGTCGCTTCGCCTTTACGCCACGATGTTTGGACTGACGTTTATCTGAGGAGCAGTAACCTTCTTTATGACCAATGCGATGACATTGGCGGCATTTGTGGTTCTTAAATGGGCATAACTTCACAAAATGCCATGAGCCGCAGAACCAGCATGGTGATGGTGGTTTACTAGAAGGCCGCTGTGTGTTCGCCGTCTTTTGTTTGGAAGGTTTGGAAAATCTGCATGCATTTATTGAAGCAAGATTGGAAGTCTTTGCATTTTGCTGTACCATCGTGGTATCATGTTTAAGATTTAACAACCGTTGACACTCGGTTGTGACCATTTGCAGGGTCATGTTAGGCTCCTGCTCAATGCGCGATAGAATTCTGGTACGTATACCCATATCTTCCGGATTCTTTAATCCACAGATAAAAATCAGACATTTAAATTGATCTGCTGTAATTTCATTTATTCTAAAACGCTCGCATTCTTTATTTACTTGTCCAGCGTATGTAAGATAATCCTGAGATAAGGATTTAGATATTTGAAAGCACTGATAACGGATGCAGAATAATGAGGATTGTTCACCAAAAATTTTGGACAAGGTTTGGACTGTTTCATTAAAAGATAAATCTCGCGGATTTTGTGGCAAAATGAAGTTCACATATTTGTTGTATTCAAGTGTTCCGAGTCTTCTCAAGAGTAAGCGAACTTTGGCTGCATCATCAAGGTTTGAGCATTCAACACGAAATGTGTCTTCAAAACGACGAAACCAGGAATCGAAAATAATACCAGAATCGGGATCATAATTGAATTCACAAATAGAATTTGCGATACTGTCATATTTATCTGACTGAGAATTTGATGATGAATGAAATGAGAGCTTCTGCATCAATGCATCTAAAAGCTTCATTTGGTTTGCATCATTCTGAGCTTGCTGGATTTGTAGAATAGTTTTAAGGTCGTCCAAAGAAACAGACATTTTGATTCGGATCAATCAATATTAAAAAGAAATCTCCGTCGCCAATTTTGTTACGTCCTTGAGTCTTTCTACCCACTTTGTGCCGAGTATGACCTGTGTAATGTAGATTAAGACCTTGACCCGGTAGGCTGACTGGCTTAACCTTTGAGGCTAATATGCGTGAGTTCGAAGTGGGGGTAGAGAGACGAAAACTATTCTATCCCTGATTGGCTGGCAAGCACGCGAGAGAGAGAGAGAAGACAAAGACAGCTGGAACGCTAATCACTTTATTCCAACCCCGATCTAGCACTCGAATTCCCAATTCAGATTAGGATGAAAGGTTACATGAATAAATAGATGAATAGGCTGACCACAACGTACAATAATTAGGAAAATACAATTATGTCCAAAACTGGGGGATCATAGTAGAAAATAGGGTACAAAAGATTACGTCTAAATTACAATAGCTTTAGAAAAGAAAATGCTATGGCAGTGAATTATACATCAAACGAAAGCTTATGATCTGTAGATTAGGCTAGGGGCAAAAGTAAATGTTACAGTTTTACAAGCTTTGAATTAAATGAATTAACGTCCCCAAAAATAGCTTCCGTAATTTGTTAAGGCTTCTCGTTTTGCGGTTCACATCATCTTCCCCCTTGACAAAAAAAAGGTTATGTTATCACTGCCATTGACTGAGTGCATAAAGGAAACTGGATTGCGTTATGGTCGTGACCAATTGGGTTAACTGGAATAAACAAAAAAAGCGGTTAGACACTAATTACAAACAGTAGCTAAGATATCATCATCGATATCTCCCCCCAGAAAAATATGCTCCTTTCTTGGGGTCCACTTGCATGGCATCAGGTCCTTTGCGTTTCCGTCGTGATCTCCTATTAGGATGTTGTTGAAGTTTCACAGTCTTCCTAGTTGCTGAATTTCCTATGACGAAACTGTCCAAGAAAATTTCCCCCATTGAGCACGGCTTCTCGGCTTTCTGTGAAGGTGAGAATCGGGAACGACGATAGATTCTCCGCTTTGCCCCATGATGGCGATTACATTGAGTTCTGATCTTTCTCACAACTATTATGGGAGCAGCCCAGTTTGAGTGATTTACTGGCTGAATGACACCTAGTGCTTCAAAACTGTCAAGTTCATGATCAACGGCTGACAGAGCAGCATAATGTACTGGTCGTTTTGGTCTGAAAATGGGCTTTGCATTTTGTTTTAACGACAAGAAAACTTTGGTGAACTTACAACAGCCCAGTTTGTTTTGGAATACACCTGCATGTTTTTGTCGAAGATGATTTACATGGGATGTGGTCGACGTTTTAGAGGAATAAGATGCATGAGATTTTGAGATATTACGACAGCATACTTTGTTTGACGAATTTGATGGGGAACCATTTTGTGAACATGTTCCATCGGAGTCATTTGATTTAACATCATTGTGAGAACACATTAAATCGGAGTTATTCGATTTAGTATCATTATGAGAACACATTAAATCGGAGGTATTTGATTTGACATCATGATGAGAACACAATAAATCGGAGGTATTTGATTTGACATCATGATGAGAACACAATAAATCGGAGGTATTTGATTTGACATCATAATGAGAACACATTAAATCTGAGGAATTTGATTCGGAAATATTACGAGAACATGTTACATCAGAAGCATTTAGTTCATAGACATCAGGGGAACATAACACACCTGAGGCATTTGATTTAGAAATATTATGAGAATTTTGGATAGAATCAGAGCAAGAATTATGAGAACATACTTCATTTAATAAACCATTTAAGACATCAATCCAGTCCAATCCCAATAGATCTAAATCATGCCGATTTGTTAGATAACAAACATCAGTAAATTTATGTCTCTTGAACTGCACGTTGCAGGTGACTTCTCCAGTTAGCTTCACTATGTCGCCTGAAGCATTTCGAGCAACATGCTCTGTTGGTCGGATGCGTGGGCACCCTACCTTACGCCATGTGTTTTTGGAGATCAGTGTAATGTCGGAAGCAGTGTCCAACTGAAGACGAATAGGTTTTTCATTTACTAATAAGTTCACGTACTTCCGCTTACTTTGAAATCCCACTTTAAAAGTTGAAAATGTGCTTTTGACTTGACTCTGTAGCTGTCGCTTCACATTTATGCCACGATGTTTGGACTGACGTTTATCTGAGGAGCAGTAACCTTCTTTATGACCAATGCGATGACATTGACGGCATTTGTGGTTCTTGAATGGGCATAACTTCACAAAATGCCATGAGCCGCAGAACCAGCATGGTGATGGTGGTTTACTAGAAGGCTGCTGTGTGTTTGCCGTCTTTTGTTTGGAAGGTTTGGAAAATCTGCATGCATTTATTGAAGCAAGATTGGAAGTCTTTGCATTTTGCTGTACCATCGTGGTATCATGTTTAAGATTTAACAACCGTTGACACTCGGTTGTGACCATTTGCAGGGTCATGTTAGGCTCCTGCTCAATGCGCGATAGAATTCTGGTACGTATATCCATATCTTCCGGATTCTTTAATCCACAGATAAAAATCAGACATTTAAATTGATCTGCTGTAATTTCATTTATTCTAAAACGTTCGCATTCTTTATTTACTTGTCCAGCGTATGTAAGATAATCCTGAGATAAGGATTTAGATATTTGAAAGCACTGATAACGGATGCAGAATAATGAGGATTGTTCACCAAAAATTTTGGACAAGGTTTGGACTGTTTCATTAAAAGATAAATCTCGCGGATTTTGTGGCAAAATGAAGTTCACATATTTGTTGTATTCAAGTGTTCCGAGTCTTCTCAAGAGTAAGCGAACTTTGGCTGCATCATCAAGGTTTGAGCATTCAACACGAAATGTGTCTTCAAAACGACGAAACCAGGAATCGAAAATAATACCAGAATCGGGATCATAATTGAATTCACAAATAGAATTTGCGATACTGTCATATTTATCTGACTGAGAATTTGATGATGAATGAAATGAGAGCTTCTGCATCAATGCATCTAAAAGCTTCATTTGGTTTGCATCATTCTGAGCTTGCTGGATTTGTAGAATAGTTTTAAGGTCGTCCAAAGAAACAGACATTTTGATTCGGATCAATCAATATTAAAAAGAAATCTCCGTCGCCAATTTTGTTACGTCCTTGAGTCTTTCTACCCACTTTGTGCCGAGTATGACCTGTGTAATGTAGATTAAGACCTTGACCCGGTAGGCTGACTGGCTTAACCTTTGAGGCTAATATGCGTGAGTTCGAAGTGGGGGTAGAGAGACGAAAACTATTCTATCCCTGATTGGCTGGCAAGCACGCGAGAGAGAGAGAGAGAAGACAAAGACAGCTGGAACGCTAATCACTTTATTCCAACCCCGATCTAGCACTCGAATTCCCAATTCAGATTAGGATGAAAGGTTACATGAATAAATAGATGAATAGGCTGACCACAACGTACAATAATTAGGAAAATACAATTATGTCCAAAACTGGGGGATCATAGTAGAAAATAGGGTACAAAAGATTACGTCTAAATTACAATAGCTTTAGAAAAGAAAATGCTATGGCAGTGAATTATACATCAAACGAAAGCTTATGATCTGTAGATTAGGCTAGGGGCAAAAGTAAATGTTACAGTTTTACAAGCTTTGAATTAAATGAATTAACGTCCCCAAAAATAGCTTCCGTAATTTGTTAAGGCTTCTTGTTTTGCGGTTCACATCATCTTCCCCCTTGACAAAAAAAAGGTTATGTTATCACTGCCATTGACTGAGTGCATAAAGGAAACTGGATTGCGTTATGGTCGTGACCAATTGGGTTAACTGGAATAAACAAAAAAAAGCGGTTAGACACTAATTACAAACAGTAGCTAAGATATCATCATCGATATCTCCCCCCAGAAAAATATGCTCCTTTCTTGGGGTCCACTTGCATGGCATCAGGTCCTTTGCGTTTCCGTCGTGATCTCCTATTAGGATGTTGTTGAAGTTTCACAGTCTTCCTAGTTGCTGAATTTCCTATGACGAAACTGTCCAAGAAAATTTCCCCCATTGAGCACGGCTTCTCGGCTTTCTGTGAAGGTGAGAATCGGGAACGACGATAGATTCTCCGCTTTGCCCCATGATGGCGATTACATTGAGTTCTGATCTTTCTCACAACTATTATGGGAGCAGCCCAGTTTGAGTGATTTACTGGCTGAATGACACCTAGTGCTTCAAAACTGTCAAGTTCATGATCAACGGCTGACAGAGCAGCATAATGTACTGGTCGTTTTGGTCTGAAAATGGGCTTTGCATTTTGTTTTAACGACAAGAAAACTTTGGTGAACTTACAACAGCCCAGTTTGTTTTGGAATACACCTGCATGTTTTTGTCGAAGATGATTTACATGGGATGTGGTCGACATTTTAGAGGAATAAGATGCATGAGATTTTGAGATATTACGACAGCATACTTTGTTTGACGAATTTGATGGGGAACCATTTTGTGAACATGTTCCATCGGAGTCATTTGATTTAACATCATTGTGAGAACACATTAAATCGGAGTTATTCGATTTAGTATCATTATGAGAACACATTAAATCGGAGGTATTTGATTTGACATCATGATGAGAACACAATAAATCGGAGGTATTTGATTTGACATCATGATGAGAACACAATAAATCGGAGGTATTTGATTTGACATCATGATGAGAACACAATAAATCGGAGGTATTTGATTTGACATCATAATGAGAACACATTAAATCTGAGGAATTTGATTCGGAAATATTACGAGAACATGTTACATCAGAAGCATTTAGTTCATAGACATCAGGGGAACATAACACACCTGAGGCATTTGATTTAGAAATATTATGAGAATTTTGGATAGAATCAGAGCAAGAATTATGAGAACATACTTCATTTAATAAACCATTTAAGACATCAATCCAGTCCAATCCCAATAGATCTAAATCATGCCGATTTGTTAGATAACAAACATCAGTAAATTTATGTCTCTTGAACTGCACGTTGCAGGTGACTTCTCCAGTTAGCTTCACTATGTCGCCTGAAGCATTTCGAGCAACATGCTCTGTTGGTCGGATGCGTGGGCACCCTACCTTACGCCATGTGTTTTTGGAGATCAGTGTAATGTCGGAAGCAGTGTCCAACTGAAGACGAATAGGTTTTTCATTTACTAATAAGTTCACGTACTTCCGCTTACTTTGAAATCCCACTTTAAAAGTTGAAAATGTGCTTTTGACTTGACTCTGTAGCTGTCGCTTCACATTTATGCCACGATGTTTGGACTGACGTTTATCTGAGGAGCAGTAACCTTCTTTATGACCAATGCGATGACATTGACGGCATTTGTGGTTCTTGAATGGGCATAACTTCACAAAATGCCATGAGCCGCAGAACCAGCATGGTGATGGTGGTTTACTAGAAGGCTGCTGTGTGTTTGCCGTCTTTTGTTTGGAAGGTTTGGAAAATCTGCATGCATTTATTGAAGCAAGATTGGAAGTCTTTGCATTTTGCTGTACCATCGTGGTATCATGTTTAAGATTTAACAACCGTTGACACTCGGTTGTGACCATTTGCAGGGCCATGTTAGGCTCCTGCTCAATGCGCGATAGAATTCTGGTACGTATATCCATATCTTCCGGATTCTTTAATCCACAGATAAAAATCAGACATTTAAATTGATCTGCTGTAATTTCATTTATTCTAAAACGTTCGCATTCTTTATTTACTTGTCCAGCGTATGTAAGATAATCCTGAGATAAGGATTTAGATATTTGAAAGCACTGATAACGGATGCTGAATAATGAGGATTGTTCACCAAACATTTTGGACAAGGTTTGGACTGTCTCATTAAAAGATAAATCTCGCGGATTTTGTGGCAAAATGAAGTTCACATATTTGTTGTATTCAAGTGTTCCGAGTCTTCTCAAGAGTAAGCGAACTTTGGCTGCATCATCAAGGTTTGAGCATTCAACACGAAATGTGTCTTCAAAACGACGAAACCAGGAATCGAAAATAATACCAGAATCGGGATCATAATTGAATTCACAAATAGAATTTGCGATACTGTCATATTTATCTGACTGAGAATTTGATGATGAATGAAATGAGAGCTTCTGCATCAATGCATCTAAAAGCTTCATTTGGTTTGCATCATTCTGAGCTTGCTGGATTTGTAGAATGGTTTTAAGGTCGTCCAAAGAAACAGACATTTTGATTTGGATCAATCAATATTAAAAAGAAATCTCCGTCGCCAATTTTGTTACGTCCTTGAATCTTTCTACCCACTTTGTGCCGAGTATGACCTGTGTAATGTAGATTAAGACCTTGACCCGGTAGGCTGACTGGCTTAACCTTTGAGGCTAATATGCGTGAGTTCGAAGTGGGGGTAGAGAGACGAAAACTATTCTATCCCTGATTGGCTGGCAAGCACGCGAGAGAGAGAGAGAAGACAAAGACAGCTGGAACGCTAATCACTTTATTCCAACCCCGATCTAGCACTCGAATTCCCAATTCAGATTAGGATGAAAGGTTACATGAATAAATAGATGAATAGGCTGACCACAACGTACAATAATTAGGAAAATACAATTATGTCCAAAACTGGGGGATCATAGTAGAAAATAGGGTACAAAAGATTACGTCTAAATTACAATAGCTTTAGAAAAGAAAATGCTATGGCAGTGAATTATACATCAAACGAAAGCTTATGATCTGTAGATTAGGCTAGGGGCAAAAGTAAATGTTACAGTTTTACAAGCTTTGAATTAAATGAATTAACGTCCCCAAAAATAGCTTCCGTAATTTGTTAAGGCTTCTTGTTTTGCGGTTCACATCATCTTCCCCCTTGACAAAAAAAAAGGTTATGTTATCACTGCCATTGACTGAGTGCATAAAGGAAACTGGATTGCGTTATGGTCGTGACCAATTGGGTTAACTGGAATAAACAAAAAAAGCGGTTAGACACTAATTACAAACAGTAGCTAAGATATCATCATCGATATCTCCCCCCAGAAAAATATGCTCCTTTCTTGGGGTCCACTTGCATGGCATCAGGTCCTTTGCGTTTCCGTCGTGATCTCCTATTAGGATGTTGTTGAAGTTTCACAGTCTTCCTAGTTGCTGAATTTCCTATGACGAAACTGTCCAAGAAAATTTCCCCCATTGAGCACGGCTTCTCGGCTTTCTGTGAAGGTGAGAATCGGGAACGACGATAGATTCTCCGCTTTGCCCCATGATGGCGATTACATTGAGTTCTGATCTTTCTCACAACTATTATGGGAGCAGCCCAGTTTGAGTGATTTACTGGCTGAATGACACCTAGTGCTTCAAAACTGTCAAGTTCATGATCAACGGCTGACAGAGCAGCATAATGTACTGGTCGTTTTGGTCTGAAAATGGGCTTTGCATTTTGTTTTAACGACAAGAAAACTTTGGTGAACTTACAACATCCCAGTTTGTTTTGGAATACACCTGCATGTTTTTGTCGAAGATGATTTCCATGGGATGTGGTCGACATTTTAGAGGAATAAGATGCATGAGATTTTGAGATATCACGACAGCATACTTTGTTTGACGAATTTGATGGGGAACCATTTTGTGAACATGTTCCATCGGAGTCATTTGATTTAACATCATTGAGAGAACACATTAAATCGGAGGTATTTGATTTGACATCATGATGAGAACACAATAAATCGGAGGTATTTGATTTGACATCATAATGAGAACACAATAAATCGGAGGTATTTGATTTGACATCATGATGAGAACACATTAAATCTGAGGAATTTGATTCGGAAATATTACGAGAACATGTTACATCAGAAGCATTTAGTTCATAGACATCAGGGGAACATAACACACCTGAGGCATTTGATTTAGAAATATTATGAGAATTTTGGATAGAATCAGAGCAAGAATTATGAGAACATACTTCATTTAATAAACCATTTAAGACATCAATCCAGTCCAATCCCAATAGATCTAAATCATGCCGATTTGTTAGATAACAAACATCAGTAAATTTATGTCTCTTGAACTGCACGTTGCAGGTGACTTCTCCAGTTAGCTTCACTATGTCGCCTGAAGCATTTCGAGCAACATGCTCTGTTGGTCGGATGCGTGGGCACCCTAGCTTACGCCATGTGTTTTTGGAGATCAGTGTAATGTCGGAAGCAGTGTCCAACTGAAGACGAATAGGTTTTTCATTTACTAATAAGTTCACGTACTTCCGTTTACTTTGAAATCCCACTTTAAAAGTTGCAAATGTGCTTTTGACTTGACTCTGTGACTGTCGCTTCGCCTTTACGCCACGATGTTTGGACTGACGTTTATCTGAGGAGCAGTAACCTTCTTTATGACCAATGCGATGACATTGGCGGCATTTGTGGTTCTTAAATGGGCATAACTTCACAAAATGCCATGAGCCGCAGAACCAGCATGGTGATGGTGGTTTACTAGAAGGCCGCTGTGTGTTCGCCGTCTTTTGTTTGGAAGGTTTGGAAAATCTGCATGCATTTATTGAAGCAAGATTGGAAGTCTTTGCATTTTGCTGTACCATCGTGGTATCATGTTTAAGATTTAACAACCGTTGACACTCGGTTGTGACCATTTGCAGGGTCATGTTAGGCTCCTGCTCAATGCGCGATAGAATTCTGGTACGTATATCCATATCTTCCGGATTCTTTAATCCACAGATAAAAATCAGACATTTAAATTGATCTGCTGTAATTTCATTTATTCTAAAACGTTCGCATTCTTTATTTACTTGTCCAGCGTATGTAAGATAATCCTCAGATAAGGATTTAGATATTTGAAAGCACTGATAACGGATGCTGAATAATGAGGATTGTTCACCAAACATTTTGGACAAGGTTTGGACTGTCTCATTAAAAGATAAATCTCGCGGATTTTGTGGCAAAATGAAGTTCACATATTTGTTGTATTCAAGTGTTCCGAGTCTTCTCAAGAGTAAGCGAACTTTGGCTGCATCATCAAGGTTTGAGCATTCAACACGAAATGTGTCTTCAAAACGACGAAACCAGGAATCGAAAATAATACCAGAATCGGGATCATAATTGAATTCACAAATAGAATTTGCGATACTGTCATATTTATCTGACTGAGAATTTGATGATGAATGAAATGAGAGCTTCTGCATCAATGCATCTAAAAGCTTCATTTGGTTTGCATCATTCTGAGCTTGCTGGATTTGTAGAATGGTTTTAAGGTCGTCCAAAGAAACAGACATTTTGATTTGGATCAATCAATATTAAAAAGAAATCTCCGTCGCCAATTTTGTTACGTCCTTGAATCTTTCTACCCACTTTGTGCCGAGTATGACCTGTGTAATGTAGATTAAGACCTTGACCCGGTAGGCTGACTGGCTTAACCTTTGAGGCTAATATGTGTGAGTTCGAAGTGGGGGTAGAGAGACGAAAACTATTCTATCCCTAATTGGCTGGCAAGCACGCGAGAGAGAGAGAGAAGACAAAGACAGCTGGAACGCTAATCACTTTATTCCAACCCCGATCTAGCACTCGAATTCCCAATTCAGATTAGGGTGAAAGGTTACATGAATAAATAGATGAATAGGCTGACCACAACGTACAATAATTAGGAAAATACAATTATGTCCAAAACTGGGGGATCATAGTAGAAAATAGGGTACAAAAGATTACGTCTAAATGACAATAGCTTTACAACAGAAAATGCTATGGCAATGAATTATACATCAAACGAAAGCTTATGATCTGTAGAACAGGCTAGGGGCAAAAGTAAATGTTACAGTTTTACAAGCTTTGAATTAAATGAATTAACGTCCCCAAAAATAGCTTCCGTAATTTGTTAAGGCTTCTTGTTTTGCGGTTCACATCATCTTCCCCCTTGACAAAAGAAAGTTATGTTATCACTGCCATTGACTGAGTGCATAAAGAAAACTGGATTGCGTTATGGTCGTGACCAATTGGGTTAACTGGAATAAACAAAAAAAAGCGGTTAGACACTAATTACAAACAGTAGCTAAGATATCATCATCGATATCTCCCCCCAGAAAAATATGCTCCTTTCTTGGGGTCCACTTGCATGGCATCAGGTCCTTTGCGTTTCCATCGTGATCTCCTATTAGGATGTTGTTGAAGTTTCACAGTCTTCCTAGTTGCTGAATTTCCTATGACGAAACTGTCCAAGAAAATTTCCCCCATTGAGCACGGCTTCTCGGCTTTCTGTGAAGGTGAGAATCGGGAACGACGATAGATTCTCCGCTTTGCCCCATGATGGCGATTACATTGAGTTCTGATCTTTCTCACAACTATTATGGGAGCAGCCCAGTTTGAGTGATTTACTGGCTGAATGACACCTAGTGCTTCAAAACTGTCAAGTTCATGATCAACGGCTGACAGAGCAGCATAATGTACTGGTCGTTTTGGTCTGAAAATGGGCTTTGCATTTTGTTTTAACGACAAGAAAACTTTGGTGAACTTACAACATCCCAGTTTGTTTTGGAATACACCTGCATGTTTTTGTCGAAGATGATTTCCATGGGATGTGGTCGACATTTTAGAGGAATAAGATGCATGAGATTTTGAGATATCACGACAGCATACTTTGTTTGACGAATTTGATGGGGAACCATTTTGTGAACATGTTCCATCGGAGTCATTTGATTTAACATCATTGTGAGAACACATTAAATCGGAGGTATTTGATTTGACATCATGATGAGAACACAATAAATCGGAGGTATTTGATTTGACATCATAATGAGAACACAATAAATCGGAGGTATTTGATTTGACATCATGATGAGAACACATTAAATCTGAGGAATGTGATTCAGAAATATTACGAGAACATGTTACATCAGAAGCATTTAGTTCATAGACATCAGGGGAACATAACACACCTGAGGCATTTGGTTTAGAATTATCATGAGAATTTTGGATAGAATCAGAGCAAGAATTATGAGAACATACTTCATTTAATAAACCATTTAAGACATCAATCTTCTCAATCCAGTCCAATCCCAATAGATCTAAATCATGCGGATTTGTTAGATAACAAACATCAGTAAATTTATGTCCCTTGAACTGCACGTTGCAGGTGACTTCTCCAGTTAGCTTCACTATGTCGCCTGAAGCATTTCGAGCAACATGCTCTGTTGGTCGGATGCGTGGGCACCCTAGCTTACGCCATGTGTTTTTGGAGATCAGTGTAATGTCGGAAGCAGTGTCCAACTGAAGACGAATAGGTTTTTCATTTACTAATAAGTTCACGTACTTCCGTTTACTTTGAAATCCCACTTTAAAAGTTGCAAATGTGCTTTTGACTTGACTCTGTGACTGTCGCTTCGCCTTTACGCCACGATGTTTGGACTGACGTTTATCTGAGGAGCAGTAACCTTCTTTATGACCAATGCGATGACATTGGCGGCATTTGTGGTTCTTAAATGGGCATAACTTCACAAAATGCCATGAGCCGCAGAACCAGCATGGTGATGGTGGTTTACTAGAAGGCCGCTGTGTGTTCGCCGTCTTTTGTTTGGAAGGTTTGGAAAATCTGCATGCATTTATTGAAGCAAGATTGGAAGTCTTTGCATTTTGCTGTACCATCGTGGTATCATGTTTAAGATTTAACAACCGTTGACACTCGGTTGTGACCATTTGCAGGGTCATGTTAGGCTCCTGCTCAATGCGCGATAGAATTCTGGTACGTATATCCATATCTTCCGGATTCTTTAATCCACAGATAAAAATCAGACATTTAAATTGATCTGCTGTAATTTCATTTATTCTAAAACGTTCGCATTCTTTATTTACTTGTCCAGCGTATGTAAGATAATCCTCAGATAAGGATTTAGATATTTGAAAGCACTGATAACGGATGCTGAATAATGAGGATTGTTCACCAAACATTTTGGACAAGGTTTGGACTGTCTCATTAAAAGATAAATCTCGCGGATTTTGTGGCAAAATGAAGTTCACATATTTGTTGTATTCAAGTGTTCCGAGTCTTCTCAAGAGTAAGCGAACTTTGGCTGCATCATCAAGGTTTGAGCATTCAACACGAATTGTGTCTTCAAAACGACGAAACCAGGAATCGAAAATAATACCAGAATCGGGATCATAATTGAATTCACAAATAGAATTTGCGATACTGTCATATTTATCTGACTGAGAATTTGATGATGAATGAAATGAGAGCTTCTGCATCAATGCATCTAAAAGCTTCATTTGGTTTGCATCATTCTGAGCTTGCTGGATTTGTAGAATGGTTTTAAGGTCGTCCAAAGAAACAGACATTTTGATTTGGATCAATCAATATTAAAAAGAAATCTCCGTCGCCAATTTTGTTACGTCCTTGAATCTTTCTACCCACTTTGTGCCGAGTATGACCTGTGTAATGTAGATTAAGACCTTGACCCGGTAGGCTGACTGGCTTAACCTTTGAGGCTAATATGCGTGAGTTCGAAGTGGGGGTAGAGAGACGAAAACTATTCTATCCCTGATTGGCTGGCAAGCACGCGAGAGAGAGAGAGAGAGAAGACAAAGACAGCTGGAACGCTAATCACTTTATTCCAACCCCGATCTAGCACTCGAATTCCCAATTCAGATTAGGGTGAAAGGTTACATGAATAAATAGATGAATAGGCTGACCACAACGTACAATAATTAGGAAAATACAATTATGTCCAAAACTGGGGGATCATAGTAGAAAATAGGGTACAAAAGATTACGTCTAAATGACAATAGCTTTACAACAGAAAATGCTATGGCAATGAATTATACATCAAACGAAAGCTTATGATCTGTAGAACAGGCTAGGGGCAAAAGTAAATGTTACAGTTTTACAAGCTTTGAATTAAATGAATTAACGCCCCCAAAAATAGCTTCCGTAATTTGTTAAGGCTTCTTGTTTTGCGGTTCACATCTGAATCCATTTATGATATAGCATGTAAGAGCTCGCACAATACTCTGTGGAAACTAACTAATTTATGTGTTTGTGTAACCTTTTTCCGGTTGCTGTTTATTTCCATAGTTAGGTATACGATATATCTACTCTATCATCTATTACTCGATAGGTACTCTGAGGTATACCAAACTCTGTCGGAATCGCCGTGTATAATCAGCAATATTACACACTATACCACGACCACAGGACCGTCTGTATTCTTGAAAACGAGCCGACGAACTCTCAAGGCGATTAGGTTGGCTAAAACCGAATTCGATCACATGATAGACTTAGGAGCCATCAAACAGCCCATCAGCATCTCCTTTGCATATGGTCCCTAAAAAAGACATCAACGACAGTTTTCCAAATGGTGACCGTCAGCGGTTGTATGAGAAAACTATTCCTTATCGTTACCTGTTGACTCACGTTCACGATTTCACAGCTGCCGTGAAAGGTATAACTGTTTTTTCCGAAAATCAACCTAGTTAAAGCGCATAACCCAATCGCCATTGCTACTGACGACATTCCTAAAACCGCTATCATCACCCCCATCGGACTCTACGAATTTTCGCTCGTGCCCTTCGGCCTAAATACTGCTTCACAAACTTTCCAGAGATTCACAGATGGGGTTATTCGTGGTCCCAACTTCGTACATGTGTACGTTGATGACTGCTTTATTGCAAATCCGGACAGCAAATCTCATCTCCAGTATGTGGATCCTGTCTTCAAACGACTACAAAAGCACGGCATTACTGTAGACACTCAGAAATGTCAAATCGGCACGGACTCAGTAGATTTCCTAGGACACACTAATAATGTTCAAGGCATCCGACCTCTGAAAAGCAATGTGGAAGTTATTATTGATCACCCAGAACCGACGAAAATCAAGCGACCATACATGTTCAACGGTCTAGCAAGTATTTAGCGATGGTTCTTACCAAATTGACCGTCTCTTATGAGACCTACAACCAACCATTTTCATGGAAATGCAAAATCCATCAATTTGGACGGCATCGCGAAAAAAGTATTCTTCATAGTTAAAGAAGTCATTGCCAAAGCAACGTTGCTCTCACACCAGGATGCCAAAGCACCCGTTAGTATCTCAGTAGACCCATCCGACTGGGTTAACTACAACTGACAAAGTTTGGCATTGGTTACCGAACACCGAATCGATCTATAACACTTACGGGAGGGAACTCCTAGCTATGTATTGTTCTGTACGACACTTTCAACACTCTGTTCGCCCATCAAAAGCCTCTTACCTTCTCTTTGGGTTCATTTTCAAACAAGTAATCCCATCGAGAGTCTCGACTACTGATCTACATTTCTCATTTTACTTCCCATATACAGCAAATTTCTTGGACAAAGAATTTAATAGCAGACGCCTTGTCTCGCATAACTTCCTTGAACAGTCTCCAAGGGATCGACCTTCTTAAACTCGCTAAGCTTCAAAAAGAAGACACTTATGTTCAGCACGAGCTATCTTCAACAACCCTGAAATTGCGTACTAAACAGATGGGTGCAGGTAAGGTAACTTTACTATGCGACACATCTGCAGGTATGGATCGTCTAATCGTGCCTAAATATTATCGACGTAACGTCTCCAATATGTTGTACAAACTTTCTCATCCAGGTGTTCGTATATGCATCATGCTCATAGCAGAACGCTTTTGCTGATATGGTATGAATAAAGATGTGAGGGACTAGGTAAGCTCTCGTGTAAGCTGTTCGAGATATAAGGTAAACAGACACAACAAATGTCCCTTAAGCTCATTCAAAACTCCCGACGCTCGTTTTGACCATGTTCATGTGGATTTGGTAGGACCCTTACCAGATTCAAATGGATACTCTAGTCTTTTACCCTGCGTTGACCGTTTCACTCGATGATCAGCTGATGTTTTCATTCAACCTACCCTACGATATAGTACACATGCCTTTGTATGTAACGACTCACTTCGGTGACCTTTCAGAGGGTTAATTCCTCTATATTTGACTCCAATAAAAAAATAATATCCCGTTAACTGAAAATTTAATTCAGGCTAAATCTCCTAGTAGCATCATGGATTTACTGGAGATTATTCAAAAGCCTGAACACCAGAATATAGATATAGTTTACTGTTAAACATTGCTCAAGTACGCAAGCGTACAGAGAGCAAGCACACAGGAAAACAAGTGAGTATGTGCGTATGTCAGTGAGTTTTAGGAATGCATATGTATTTATGAGTGTTAGTGGATTGTGGATACCTCATTGATTGTCATTTACTTGCAATCAATGAGAGAATAGACTAGGGATTGATGTGGAGACACACACTCAATCAAACTTACACTGAAATTACATAGTGGATTAAAAGTCTAAACTGTAGCAAGCCTATAAATAATACAATAGTTGAATGGGCTCGCCACAACCTCTCGAAATGGCATACCACGGACTCTCCAAATTCTTTGAGCGTAAACCTAAGTACTGTACAATCGAAAAGAACAAAGCTAATGATAACATCAGCATCGATCGTCTCAAAGCTGCGTATTTAGAAGGAAAACCTGTTCATATCCATTTTCCTTTGATACAAACGAAAGACACGAGTCTCACAGTTAAGACACCTCACCCAATAATCTACAATAACTATGACACACTGGCGGTATCTGATAACGGATTCAAAACAACGAGTTCTGGAAGAAGAGTAAGGTTCCAAGAACACCTAAACTACTTACCACTTTGTTTCGTCCCGATTTTTCTTTGTATTATTTCAAAAAAGCAAAATACAGAAGAACAGTTTTAATATGCTTTAATATGTATTTATTCCAAAAACTCAGTTTTTGTTACCAACATGGTCGCTTATATGTGCATACTTTTACTTTTTAAAAACCCCAAAAAACATCCTGAAAAAACCCTCTTTTTCATGCTGTTGCGTGTTTATGAAACGCGTGCATATAAGTTTGTTTTCTTTTTTCTCCCACTTTGTGTAATTCGACATACACTTACACATCCTTTCGTTTTCCATTCAAGGATGACCAGAAAAGGCGGAAAAGAGGAATCGAAATATTCATTGTACCTGTTTTTCATTACTAAATTGTACCACCCTTATAGTGAGGAAAGACGATCAGATACTGCTAAACAAAGCAGGCTATCAGAAGAGTGTTTACCAACAACAAACTCACTGGATCTGAAGTGTAATTAAAATAACTCAAAGTGTCATTGAATAAAAAAAGAGAATTCAGCGAAGAAAATTTTTCTTTTCGACGAAATCATTTACCTAAGCTGTACATTCGTATATATAGTTGTACGGAAAATATGTCTACAGGAGGTAAGATCGCACTATAAATTGATTCGACAATAAATAACAAATGGGGTTACGTACTAATCAAGGGGTAGGGATGAAAATAATTTATGGGTTAGATAGTCCAATTGACAGATATGAAGAAAAGCGACAAACACATAGGTCATAATAATAGATTGAATAATAATCAAGAATACTTGTATAAGGTTATAATACTAATAACTGATTAGAGTCTAAAATGTGAAGCAGTAATTTAAAAACAAGAAACCAATAATAACCAAATAAAAGTACAGAAAAGAACAACAACCAGAAACATACCCATTAAGGGAATTAGGGCCAAGGAAGGGTGAGAGGTTGGAAAAATCGTTTCTGCACTCAAAGTTCAGGATTGAGTTCGTGGACTGCCAATGCTTCAACAATGCATAAAATATTGCTTCGATCACCTTTCGATCCGGTTCCTTTGACTTTGTAGATTACTTTAAAAGAGGAGTCTTTTGGAGCAATGTGTCCACAGTTAATTAAATGCTCTCGTATCTAGTTAGTTATCTTTTTACATTCTCCTCTTAAGAGCCAAGCTGGGTAGTGTTCGGACATGCGTTTGGAAAGTGAGCACTTCGTGAGGCCTAGGTAGGTTTTGGTAGGCCACGTCTTAGGGTCATCACTACCCCATTAGAGGGGAGTGACCTTTAGCGGTAAATAAATCCCCAAAATCAGTACCTCTGTAAGTCTACGACATTTGATGCTGACCACATTAGTATGAATGGACTCAACTAGCTGGAGGTGCTTGGTCACGTATCCGCACCAAATCACGAGTGGAAATACTGTGCTCAACTTCTCCTACAACCTCTAGCCAGATAAGATAAGTCACTTCTCGATATGTCGATAGCTTATCAACTACATCTTCGAACCTCTTCACTTCCAATTTCACTGTGTTGGTACGTTTCAATTATGAAAGGTGTGACTGGTTAATGTGTTGTCAAACCTCAAATACTTGTGATATCTTCAAAACCAATTCACAGTCCGAATCAGTGAGTTATGGGACTCTCTACATGAAGTCATAGTGGCGGTACCATCTTCTGAGTCTTCCTAAAGAAGGCTCAAATGTAACTTTAGTCATGTAGGTAATAAGAGGGACAACTTTGGATGTTATTCCTTGACCACTCTTACTCTCAAATCAATTGTTTTTCCTTCAGTTTCCAGGAGGAATGCAACATGAACCATGTATTTCCACTATCAAATTGTTCTTTTAATACCCAGACACAAGTTTCAAGGAACAGACAATTCGCCTAATTTTCTAAGCTAGGTTGAAACTGAATTTTATAATTTGCATTGTTCAGCGGGAAGACGATCTCTTCAAGGCCACGTTGCTGTATTCTCTTCACGTGGTGATTACTAATTTCACGTGCTAGGTTTTGGATATTACAGGATGGTCAAGAAATGCCTAAGTAAGTTATAGTTATTAGTATTACTCTGCCTGTAGAAAACAAGAGTAAGCGCGTAACCTGTCACAAGCGATACAAAATTATCAAGAAGGTAAATTCATAGATGTTTGTTCAAATACTGGTTAGGTTAAAGAGCATCACCGCAAGTTACGTAAGGAAGCTAAGAAGAACTTAAACCGACACCGTAGGTTTGATTTTTATTTTCTAATGAATTCAGGAAAGGATCCTGGTGTCCCTAACATTCTACCCTTCAAAGAAAGTTTTCTGAAGGATGTTGCCGAAGCAAAAATGAAGGTAATGTATACTATCTTTAATGAATGTTTTAGCTAGAAGAAGCAAGACTTAAAAATATAGAGTATTCGCAAACTTATAAGTCTCAGAAACATGAAGATGTGGCTCATTCTATAGTTCAGCACGATGTTAAAGATGTTATAAACCAGTCTGACGTTATATTGGAAGTATTGGATGCACGAGATCCAATGGGTACACGCTGTCCAGAGATAGAAGAAATTGTTCTTGGGGAGAATAAACGTTTGGTCCTGCTCATCAATAAGATTGGTAAGTGTTATCTAGGTAACCGTTTTAGACCTTGTTCCGCGATCCAATCTCGAGGCTTGGGTAAATTATCTACGCAAAACTCACACGGTCATAACATTCAAGGCAAATACGCAACGTCAGAGTAACCATCTGTCATATGGAAAACCATACCTTCTCAAAGATGGAAAAATGTAAGTATTCAAAGTTTTAATTCGTTCAGGCCAACTAAAGGGTTCGGAACTTCTGAATTATTGTCTTTGCTTGCAAACTACTCCCGTGATCCAAGCTCCAGTCTATCTAACACTAACGCTCGTCTTAGCTTGACTGTTGGTGTTGTCGGCCTTCCGAATACTGGCAAAAGCGCACTCATAAATACACTTAAAAGGCAAAAGGTGTGCATCAGCGGTAATGTTCCTGGTCTAACACGGTAGTTGTTGGTATTTCTTTGATTATGGATTTAGTCAGTCTCAGCGTGTACGGATTGACAAAAACCTATTTCTTCTCGATACTCCGGGTACCTTGGTTTCAAAGTCATCTGATGCTTCAGATCTTGTGTTAAAAAACTGCGTAAAAGTACGTGACACTATTAGTTTTCTTGCCAAAATTTCGTTTTTGGAATGTTGTTTTACATTAACTAGTCATGACCAATGTATACAAATGTGGGTCAGACCAGGTGACTATACTATTCAACAGGACGAGATGAAATTACAAATCGCAGTCGATATAGTGCTTGTATCAATTATTGTGGAAAAGATTAAGACCTGAGAATATGATCCATTTATTTACAATTATCACTGCTTATTCATTTGAACTTTTATTTATTTGACGTTTAGTTTTTATGTAGAATATTTTGACAAGTATGTGTGATCAGATTGTTCGAAATGTATGGCCTAAATAAATTGCACTTCTCAGTTCAACTCCATTTTCTCGTTATTCTACTTAGCTTTTGTCACAATCATTTCAGCGGGTTGAGATTCAGTCTCATTAATCGATTTGCCATGGTTGCCTAATACCTTACACCTCAACATTGGCCACTTAGTTGTTCCACCATTCCTATTGAAATGACTGAATGTAGTTACCATTTTGTGTTTATGCCGCGGTTCATCATTTCAGACGATGTCTCCCTATACTGAAAGTATGTGCTTACTAAAAACTGACGATCTTCCGGGTATAGTTACACCGAAAAACCATCACTATTCATTCGTTGGACCGGAACATCAAATTACCTACCAGTTCTCCAGGATAGCAGCTTACCTATTTAAGGGTTAGAATCAACAACTACGGTACTGCATCTAAGCCCTTGGTTTTCTAAAGAAGGTTAGAGTTTCCTGTAAAACTCATTTTTATCACATTTGAGCTGGAGTCAGTGGGAGTATAAGTAGAAACAAAAAATAAGCAACGGCGTCATTTTACAATGCTAGCTACTGACAAACCTGCAATGGACATGATAAGGACATCGGAAAGTAATTTTCCACCAAATTTAGATCTGGTGTCCACACATGGAAACATAATTCTATTCATTACATTAAGATAACAGTTTTTATTGGATTTTATATGTCAACGTTAGACTATACATAATAAACAGCGTTTCATTCTGGTGGGATATTTTCAACAAGATTAGTTTCATAACCGTCTGTACTTTTTGTTATCCACAATACAGGTTTTGAAATCAATTTTTAGAAGTAAAGAGATAGTGTTTACCACTTCATATTTGTGAAATCACTTAGGATGCTAGCTTGTCACCAGTTGTTCCGTTGTGGTTAGCATTATCAATACGTTTTATTAGCAGCTAATAATTTTTTAACTGTTTTTTAAACTTTTTAACAGCCAGAAATGCTCTCTGATCCTGTTCCAGCTGTTGAAGCCATATTGCGTCGTTGTTCACAAGCGCAATTGGTTTCTAAGTATAAGATTGAAGAGTACAATAATGTTTCAGAGTTCCTAGTTAAGTTAGCACACCGTTTGGGTCGAATGAAAAAGGGTGGTATTCCAGACACCACCATGGCAGCGCGTTCTGTAATTAATGATTGGATTATGTAAGTAACTTGTTACTGTGACATTCTTTTTAGTGGAAAAATCACTTACTACACGGAGCCTCCATATACTAATACTGTGAAAGAAAATCTCGATTTATCTTTAGAAGGTAAGTTAATATTTCCTACAAAGCAGTGTAAATTTCCCAACATAAAAATCATTCATTCCTAAGCGTTCCTAAAATTCACCGTCGTCGTTTATTTTTTAAAGCAGCTTTCGTATGAAAAAATTTTTCGAGTTTAGAAATATAATTTTCTTAAAAGTGATGCGATGCCCATCTCTGCCGCAAATTGGTACGTTCGTGCTCTGTAGTGATCATTTGTGACTTTGACTTTAATACTGGATTTAACTACTTATATCCTCTTCTTTTCCCTACCCTACTTACTTATACCTGTTACCCCTTGAGGGATCATAGGTCACCGACCAAGATTTCTCAGCAACTATGTCTTCACTCACCTTTCCAGTTGTTTTCATTGCCCCATCATCTTTTATGTCTGCTTCCCGATCCGGCAAGCATGTGTCCATAGCTCTCATCTTTTCCTTTGGCTTCCAGACTCCAGTTTAGCACTGGCTTATGATTTTCACATCTGTTTCCTATCTGCCTCCACATCTTTTCTTAACTTCCCCTTCATGTGGAAGCTGATTTGTTATCTAATATATTATGTTGTTGCTGATGATATCCGGCCAACGGACACTAAGTATCTTGCATAGACAATTGTTCACAAGTAGCTGTACCATTTTGATGATGGTTGTAGTAGTCCTCCATGTTTCAGCTCCGTACAATGGGACCGTTTTGATGTTTGCATTGAAAATTCAGACTTTGATGTCCGTTGACAGACAGTTGTTTTGAGTTTCAGATGTTCTCCAGTTGTAAGAATGCCGTTCTTGTTTTGCCAATTCTCGGCTTCACATCTTCATCACATCCTCCTTGTTCATCGATTATACTGTCCAGAGTATATAAAAGTTTCCATATTTTCTCTATCAAGTCAGTCAGTCAGTCAGCGACAACGTAGGACCAGGCACATATATGCATCGGTCCAAGTTGCCATACCTCGTTAGCACAACAAGATGAACACCGGATTCATAGAAGTAATTAATTTAGTGGTGGCAGTATATAAAGAAAGGTTGTATATAACGATATATTATTGGAAGGAAAAAGTTATGAAGCAATTTTAATCTCAAGGTTTAAGGGAAGATAAAGAGTGTATACACCTACGCCATTGTGATCGATTCTGAGCCATGTCACCCAGAGTCTTCAACCATTGGTTACGATAGTCACGTGGACTCCAACCAGGTAGTCTGCATCTACCAACATGGCTCAGACTAGAAGTTAGTGACTTCAAACACTGATGCCATGTTTTGGTTTGGCCGCCCCTAACTCTATCATGTGTGATTGTGTTGGTGTTCTCTGAGTTGTATTCCAGGATCATGGTTTTTTCCATTGTGTATATTAAAATCTATTGCTGCAGAGGCTGTTGATACATTGGCTATATTCACCTACATTTGCTGCTGTGTATGGGGTCGGAGGGTAAGTTATCTGTGAAGTTCAAATAATCTAGCTGCATCCAAGCTATCTATTGTATTCCGCGCTTCCCTTGAGACATGGTGGTCTTGATAATCCAGTCAACCATCAGAAGAAAGAGAAAGGGCGAGAGTAAACAGCCTTTTCTGAATCCTATACTCGCTGGGAATGTATCTGTGAGCTGCCCTGTATGCACAACTTTGCAGTGTAACCCGTCGTATGAATCCCGTATTTTATTGATGATCCAGGTACAACGAAGTGTTGAAGAAGGCTTCATAAGGTTCTCCTATCCACACTGTCAAACGCTTTCCCATAATCAGGGAAGTTCAAGTATGGTGACGAGTTCCATTCAATTGATTGTTCAACAATGATCTGTAATGTTGCGATTAGGTTGGTACGCTTAATACGAAGTTACCAAAGTATATCATTTTTATATTGGACCAGCGTGTTTAAACACCTCATCTGTGTTTCTAAGTTATCCAGCTTTTTATTAAAACAGACAACAACACATCCGTGCACAAATATGCGTTGGCCCAAGTTTCTGTACCGCATTAACACGACAAGAGATAAAAATAATAACGCAATAAAAATTCTAATACGAAAAACAAAAAAAAGTTTTCATGAAAGAATATTGAGATTCAAGATCGATTGGAAGATAAAGAACGAATGCATCCACATCATCGCGAATGATTCTGAGTCATGTTGCCCAGTCTTAAACAACTAATAGCCGTTGTTACACGGACCCCAACCAGTGAATCTGAGTCAAATCAACAATTAGTGTTTTCATAGACTGATACCATTTCCTAATTTAGCCGCCCCTGGCTTTTTTCCAAACTACTACTATTCCATTAAATATCGCCCGTCAAGGTAGGTTGTGGTCAGCCATTATTGACACATGTCCTAACCACCTCAGTTGATGATTCACCATTTCATCAACGGATTTGCCACACCTTCCAAATATCATGCCTAACCTTAAAGTTGCTCACTCGGCCATTCCGCACGACCCAAATAATGTTTCTATTAAAGACTAGGTATTAACATATAGCCAGCTATTAAGTCATTGTTAAGGACACTTCTCATCTACCAAAGAAAAATGCACCGACTCCAATTTTTTAGGGTGTATTGTGCAAAGCAGTTAGCTTATCATGATTCCTCTAAGTTTCCTAATTGTATTTACAAGTTTGTGAGACATGAGTTTTGAGTTTTTAAATGTTTTTTACTTCGTATTTTTCAGACCATGCAATGGATATCTCTGAATTTCCGACAAACTAATAGATGTAAATGTTTAGAAGTGTAAATATAACATTAATTTAATGTATTTTGCTTTGACTGGTAAAGATTGATTTTCAATTAAAGTTGTTAAATGATAGATAATCGCTGCAATCCTGGGCAAAGTGCAGTTATATTCGTTTCCACATGGTCCACTTTTTTTATTATGTGATTAGATTTCTTTCATTATTAGCTTCATTTTAGGAGACTGTTGCCAACAATTATTATATAAGGTTAACTGGTGGAGGATTCTGGTGTATTTCAGTTGTGATTTTCATCCAACTGCGACTAGTTCATGATGCAAGTTACCTTTGGAAGTCATTACTCAGTCAGTCACAGCGTAGAACTTCGTACGTACGTACATCAGTTCGAGTTGCCATACCACGTTAACACAGAGATGAAGTTGTCGATTCAAATCCCATAGTGGTAGAAGTAATAAGAGTATAAACATTATGTGAAAGATTAGGGTTTGAAGATGTTATTCAAGGAGTATAATACAGTGAGATGAATTTGAAAAGAGGAAAAGAAAGGGACATGAAGAATTCAGAAGATTAGGATTTAGGAGAACACAGAGTGAATGCACCTACGCTATTGCAAACGATTTTGAGCCATGTCATTCAAGGTCTCTAACCATCGATTGCTATCATCTCGCGAATCCCAACCAGATAGTCTACATCTACTAACATGGCTCAGTCCACTTAACAGTGACTTCATGGAATTGTGCCACGTTTTGGTCTGGCCGCCCCTAGCTTTCTTCCAACCTACTCCTACACCATAAAGCATTGCACGTCGGGGCAGTCGGTGGTTGGGCATACGTAACACGTGTCGCAGCCATCTCAACTGATGAAGTTTCACTACTTCATCAATTGATTTGCCATCATTACCCAATATCCGTTTCCTAATAACTGCATTATTTGCAGCTAGATATGAATAATTGATGTGATTCTAGCGATGGTAACTTCAGCAGATAAATGAGTTAAGCTCGTGAATTCTGAAACCCTAGTAATTTTGAAGTGCGATTTTACATATTCGAATGCATTTGGGTTATATTGTGTGTATATGAACCAGTATTACGAGTTGGTTCCTAAAACTGAAGTCAGTGTGCATCTCGACATAAAATGAAACTAACGTTATAGACCATATTATCGGTATCGAAATTTAACTAAATCCTTATATTTCTAAAGCCATCGTCGGTTGTTTTTTAGATATTAGAAATTATTATTCTTAATGATTTTGCTTTTGTATCCCATCTCGACTGTACCAGTTATGGTACCTTAAGATTATACTGTTTTAAAGGTCGACTAGATAAGGGATAAACAAGTATACCATTAGTAATTTAAATAAATAATTATTATATATACAATCGCTAGTAAGGTTTTATAAACAACTGCATTTCCAAAGCTTTTCTACAACCTGTATAATAAGATACTTGAACTGTTTCGTAGTTGGTGATAAAAGTAAACCTCTGGGCCTAGGTTTCTTGCTCATTGTAATTCGTCAGCGTGGCGTACCTACAGTCTTAGGGTGTGGTATTCCTTTCGGGATTCAAATCTTCGTCGTATAGCTTCACAGCTATTTGGGCCGCGACAGACTTCCAGGACTGAGATATTTATAACTAACTGATAACTGTTTAGTGATCAGTGTCACGTTAATCCAATTTTTTCTGCCAATAACATTCTACTGGCTGAGTTACAATAGGAACTTGATCAAAACGGGTGTTAAAAAACTGGGAAGGAAATAGTAGTGACGTAGCATCTTGGTAATATGTGGAAAAACACTGAATTAACATCCGTCTGCCTGCTGTGCTTAGTGATTTACGCGGTTCGTTAGGATGTGTCTAACACTATAAATTTTTTAATGTAACTACAGCCAGAAAACCATTAGAAACCATAGACTGAACGGTTGTACTGTCTATAGGGCCATTGGTATTGATCGCGTACGTGGTTCAGTCACTACATCCGGAAATTTACCCTCAAGCATTTGACGATTGTTCTGTTTTTAGGGCACGTACGTCCTACACTGAGATGAAGCGGCTTTTCGCTTTCCAAGTTTAGTCCATGATAAATGCTTTTAAGAAAATATGTAGTTTGTTGCTTCTTTGAAAACCATGATAAACATCTCTACTTTTATGCAGAAAAGTCCCCGAATGCCCTGGTACGGCTGAGAGTGGGGAGAGTCCGCTCTCCCTCTCCAAATGCTCTCACATGGCCGCGCGTATATAGCTCCTGCCAGAGAAGTCCTACTCACTGCCTTCTCGTGGTATTACTGTTGTTTACGAAATTGAGAGGACGAAAAGCGAATACCCGGAGTTTTAACCGGGTCGGTGGACACGGCGAGTCCACCTAGGGGAGTTGGAAAATTCTGATTCCAAACCAATGGTGCACATGGGCTCCAGTATCCTGAAGGAACAAATGGCGAATGAACCAGTTATTGGTCACCTGGCTACCATGGAACTGCATCTCCTCACGATGCTCCACTGCCTTGTGGGTTAGACCTCTAGGTCAAAGGCTCGGGGTGTGGCCCCTTAAGGAAACCACCTGCTTCGGTTTGGACACCCGAGCAGTATCACAGCCCTCTCGCAAATAAAAAAAAATGAAACATCCAACTGACAATTATATTCTCGTCCATACTAGGAACAAATCAATTTGCATTATTACTGTTATTATTATTTACCATATCGCTAACTCACCCCCTTTTATCCCCAATTTGTGTAACCTTACTTTTCAACTTCTGCAGCAGCTCGCTCTTGGTGGAAAATCTGTCCTATCTAAACGATCCCCATTCACTGTCTGGTTGAAAGTGAATGCTTCCACCGATTATGAATACTGAAGCAGTCTTTCTGAAACCACGTACGCCGTTCAAGCTGGCTTCCTTCAACGTTCGCACACTAATACAGATCAGACAACAGATAGGGCTGGCTATGTCTTTGGAAGGTCTTAATGTTGACGTTTGTTGTCTATCCGAGACCCGTATTCAAGACTCTAGTGAAGTACTACAAACCCGACTTGTTGGTCGAAGGACAGATAACGGGGACCGTTTGCTGCAACTGTGCACAGACCACAACCTGTTTCTGGCCAGCACTAAATTCCGGCACAGTCATCGCCGGTGTGCCACCTGGCGTCCTCCCTCTGCATCCCAAGCCTGGACTCAGATTGATCACATCGCGATCAGCTACCGCTGGCGTGGTTGTGTACAAGACTGCCGCTCCTTTTGGAGTACCTATCTGGAGTCTGATCATGCCCTGGTCTGCGCCAATCTCACCTTACTTTTCAGTGGCCGAAGGATTGACCGCCATCAACGGATCGATGTTAGTAAACTGGCTGCAACTTCTGTTGCAAGTAAGTATCGGACAGAGCTAGCTTCTAGGCTAGCTACTGTCCCACCGAAAAGTATAGATGAGCATTGGTTGCATCTTCACGACGCCATGAAAATGGCGAATAAAGCCGCTTGCGGCTTCGCTAAACGTCCCGCTTACAAGCACTGGGTTTCTTCTGGCTCCTTACAACTGATGGAAGCCCGTTGGTCTACTCCGGGTCACCGTGAGTATGACCACAAACGAAGGCTGTTACGCAATGAAATTGGGCAAAGCTTGCGTAAGGACCGAGAAGCCTGGTGGTCGGAGCGTGCTAATGAGATGGAAGCAGCAGCTGCATCTGGTAACTGCCGGAAGCTCTCCCAACTCACCCGAGCCACTGGCAGCAAGAAGTCTGGTGTGAGTGAAACAATCTACGAGGATGATGGGATGCCAATCACTAACATCTCTCGACGTCTTGGACGATGGGCGGAATTTTTCGAAGGGCAGTTCAACTGGCCTGTTGTTCCGGCAACATCAACCAGTTTGTCCTGCCCCCCATGGCCGGTGAAGACTGATACACCAAACGAGGCGGAAGTCCGCAAGGAACTCCAACTCTTGAAACGTTACGAATCACCGGGCCCAGATGACTTACCTCCGGCTCTTTTTAAAGATGGTGGTGACTTTCTGACTAAGGAATTGACTGTGTTGTTTACAAAGGTTTGGGAGCAAGAAAGTGTTCCAACATCATGGAATGAGTCGATAGTCATCCCTATCTTTAAAAAGGGTTCACGTTGTTCCTGTAACAACTATCGGGGGATAAGTCTACTTCCGATTGCGTCCAAACTATTGGCTTCTATCATTCTTCGTAGGTTGTTTAAAACCCGAGAACGATTGACTCGCGAGAAGCAGGCTGGTTTTCGTTCTGGTCGAGGATGCATTGATCACATCTTCACCCTCCGCCAAATGTTAGAACACCGTCATACTTATTACAGGCCAACAATCGTAGTGTTTCTTGATATCAGGGCTGCCCTCGATTCGTTGAACAGGACTGTTCTCTGGGATTGTCTATTGAAGAAGGGTGTGCCTGAGAAGTTCATTAACATCTTAAAGGCCCTGTATACGAACACCTCAGGCAGAGTGAGGGCATACAACCACCTTTCTCCCTTGTTCCATTCGAGCAGTGGGGTTAGGCAGGGTTGCCCAATCTCACCATTGCTCTTCAACTTTGCCATCGATGACATCCTGGAAACAGTTCTGATGGATGTAAGTAATGGCGGTGTGGATCTGCTACCTGGCGAACGACTTTTCGACCTCGAGTATGCGGATGATATTGCCTTACTGTGCGATAATGCCCGAGGCATGCAATCCGCACTTAATCAGTTGGCAATCAGTGTCCGCAGGTACGGCATGTGCTTTGCACCCTCCAAGTGCAAGGTACTCCTACAAGACTGGCAGGATTCTCATCCTGTACTCACCCTGGATGGTGAGCAGATTGAAGTAGTTGAGAAGTTTGTGTATCTAGGTAGCTACATAAGTGCTGGTGGTGGCGTGAGTGATGAGATTGATGCACGTATAATGAAAGCCAGAGCGGCTTATGCCAATCTGGGCCATCTTTGGTGCCTTCGTGATGTTAGTCTGGCTGTAAAAGGTCGGATCTACGACGCGTCGGTGAGAGCAGTTTTGCTCTATGCTTGTGAAACCTGGCCTCTCCGAGTTGAGGATGTTAGACGTCTCTCTGTGTTCAATCATCGTTGTCTCCGAAGGATTGCTGACATTCAGTGGCAACACCATGTTAGTAATGCAGAGGCTCGGCACTGTGTGTTCGGGCTCAGAGACAATAATTCAATTGGTGTCACCATCTTGAAACACCGACTTCGGTGGCTTGGACATAATCTACGAATGTCGTCCCAGAGACTTCCACGTCGTGCATTATTTGCCGACTCTGGGACTGGTTGGAAAAAGCGGAGAGGGGGTCAGTGTATGACATGGTGTCGTGGCATGAAAGAGAGCTGCAAAGGGCTAGCTTCTGTTGGTCCTTCACGACTCCCTGGCTGGGGTCCGAGAGATGGTGCAACACAGTGGCTAGAGACGTTATCAGATATGGCTCAGAATAGAAGCCAGTGGCGAGCCTGCTGTAACCTTCTTTTACTTTCTTCATAAAGAGTGGCTATAACTTTCCTAACTGAGAGAGTTCTTCTGGTTGTACATTTCAGTTCCCCCCATCATTACTCTTCTCCTTTTCTTTTTTTCCTTCTTTTATATATACGCATCTTCTTCCTTCTCCCATTCTCATTATTATGTGTGGCGCATATGTATCCGGTGCCCTTTGTACCAATATATATGTGATTAAATAAATAATAATAAATAAATTATGCAGAAAAGCTGTGGTAGGATGAGCTTTTTTATAAGATTTAAAACCAGCATCAATACCGTTGTTGTATCCTTACCTACGTTAATAAAGACAGGTGAGGTATGTGAACTGGAAATCCGATAGGTCACCAATTCCAAGTGGGTCGTCACATGTATCCTGTCGTCTAAAATCATTAAAGGAGTAGGGCTGGTACTTTTTGTTAAAGGCTGAGTAGCACAATTAAATAAATGTCATTTAAGAATACCAGAGTTTAACAATTATAAAGTCGAAAGGCAGTCTAAAATGAGTACTAACAATACCATAAACGGTTGTTTAGTGTATGTTCACCACGAATCTACTAACTAATCAAATAATAGGCATCAAATTTTCCTTCTAAAGTCCTTTGATCCATCTGCTCACTAATTTACAGTAGATTATTGTGTTGGCATGATGAAATACTTATTCCAACTTTGAGGCGAGCAAACATGTGAGTTCGACTGTGGTTGAACAACCTTAAGATATTCTACCAGTGGCCTACGGTCTGGTAGGTTGACAAGCGAAAAGATACAAAACGGATTAGCTGGCATGTTTATTCGATTCATTATTCATTCAAATCAACTTGAAGAGGCATGAATAAATATGACTACCAAGACTACAACGCACAAAAAATAAGATCACGCTTATGTCCGTATTAGAGTATTGAAGTACGAACGCTACGTTTAAATCACAGTAATCTCGGATTAGAAAGTCGCACTGGTGAATGTAGAGGGATGTAACCCTCGGACAACCAGCATCTGTAGCGATGCTGCCTTCTCATAAGGAAGGAGTTAGAAAAGGCCGACCCTAAAAGTGCTACACCTCACGGATTTCCGTCCCGGCGATAAGACTATTTGAAGAACGAAGCTGATACGTGCGTGACCGGCCTCAAGCAGTTGTCCCTTGGGTTCTGCGGTCACGCTCCCAGCTCGTTAAGACCAACTTCTTTTTCAGATTCCTCAAGAGAGATAACCTTCCACGGTGTAGTCAGCCGGAAATCGACATCAGTGCCCATACACATAACAGCACACGAGACCAAGTTGGTCACAATCAAACCCTTCCTACACCTCCTAATTACTCTCTTATCTCCACGACTAACCCTCCTCACGGTCCTTTATCACATCGCACCGCTAATACAAATGATTTGAGTACGCGGAACGTTATTCCAGGTCTCCTGAAACCACGCTCTAAACTACATGTAGCAGCTTTTAACGTCCGAACACTGTGCGAAATAGGACAACAGGCCTCCTTAGCTAGGACTTTAGAATCTCGCACCATCGATGTTAGCTGCGTCTCTGCAACGCGCATGCAAGATCCAAGTAGCGTCATTCATTTGACCTCATCATGTCATAATAACGAACGAACTCGATTCACTCTCTTTTGGACTGGATCCCAGTACACAGTTGTTTGTGCACTGTCCGACTAAACAAAACAGTAGGGACTCAGAAAGATAGACACTCGTCGTTGCCTTTTCTTCGTCTCTTTCTACTCTCCCACTGACTGCAGCCTAGATGAGTTTTACAGAAAGCTTTCCGACCTCCTCCAAAAGACTAGGCGTTCTGATGTAGTAATAGTGGCTGGTGACTTTAATGCTCAAGTGGGTAAACTAGGCGGAAGGCACCTGGGTGGATCTTATGGTGTCGTGGCTCAAAAGAACAGATATTGGTGACCGCCAGTTGCAGCTATGCTTAAATAACTGCCTGTTTCTTGCAAAAAATAACTTTAAGCACAAGGGAAAACATATTTTGACATGGCAACCCCCGAGTTCGTCCCAACGTTGGACCCAACTAGATCACATCGCTATCAGCCACCGATGGAGGGGTCTGCGTCTTACTGGACGTAGGAAAGACTCTGCAAGGAAACATATTAGGGTTCTACTTAATGGTAGGCAAGCTAAGAATATATTTCAGGAACAACTGGAAAAACAGTTAGACAGACATGTAAGTTGTGCCCACCCCGAGGCAGCGTGGAATGACATCCGAAAAGCTGTGGAAGCAGCAGTGATATGTTAGTAAGGTACACCATAACGTTAGAGAGAAATACTGGGTCTTAGCAGCGTCTACCGCACTGAAAGATGCTCGGGAACTCATTCCATCTGGCTCTGAACATAACGAAGAGCGGAGTCAGCTTAAGCGCAGGCTAACAAGCAGCCTACGCAATAATCGCGAACAGTGGTGGTTAGTGAAAACAAGAGAGATAGAAAAGGCAGCGGCAATAGGCAACAGCAGACAACTGTTCAGACTTGATAAAAACACCGGTATTAGGAACCCAAGTGTTAGCGAAACTATCTCAGATAAAGATGGACATATCATTCATTCTTAATCAAGGAGATTGGATCGATGGGCAGAACACTTTAAGGATCAGTTCAACTGCCCTTCAGTTACCCACGATCCCCAGTCGTCCTGAATGACAAGTTAATGTGAATCCACCAACTCTCTACGAGGTTGAAAAAGTCATAGGAAATCCGAAGCGAAGGAGATCAACAGGCTATGATGGGTTTGCCCCTGAGGTTTTTAAGGATGGCGACCCAGTATTAGCAATGAGATTGACTGAGGTCTTAGGTAGGATCCGGGAACTGGACATAATTCCATCTGACTGGTCCCAATCACTGATTGCGCCAGTCTACAAGAAAGGACAAAAGTCCTCTTGTGACAATCACAGAGGGATCAGTTTGACTAATATAGTGTCTAAAATATTAGCTTTAATAACACTTCGACGCCTAACTAAAGCTCATAAAGAGCAGACTAGAGGAAACCAGGCTGGTTTTCGACCTGGACGTGGTTGTATAGACCAGATATTCACTCTACGTCAGGTCCTAAAACATTCAGACGCCCGACAATCGTAGTATTTCTTTACCTTAAGGCGGTATTTGCCTCTGTTGATCATCAGGTTCTATGGCAGTGTTTGTCACTGAAAAGAGTATCAAAGAAGTACATTAACCTTATAAAGGATCTGTACTCGAACACATCTGGTCGAGTTAGAGCTTATGACGAACTGTCATCAAAATTCATTACCTCAAGTGGTATTCGTCAGGGCTTTCCAGTTTCTACATTCTTGTTTAACTTGGTCGTTCATATGCTTTTAGAGATAACACTTTCATCATCCAAATTTCCAGGAGATTCACCTGTTGACTTAGAATATGCCGATGACAGTTTTATTTGTTGAAGATGTTGACAAAATGCAGAGTATTCTGACTAAGCAAGCATGTTCGGTATGCGATTCTCCCCCTCGAAGTGCGAAATGTTACTTCAGGATTGGGTTGCATCGACACCTGAACTAATGATAGGGAGTGAAGTAGTTGAGTGCGTTGACGGCTCCACTCACCTTATGAGTCTCATCAGCCCTTGTGGTCTGGTATGTAACGAAATCTCAGCACAGATATAGAAGGTTCGTCTAGCTTTCGCCAAATTGCGTCATTCATGGTGTAGGCGAGATATACATCTAGCAACAAAAGGACGGGTTTACTGCGCAGCAGTTGATCCCGTCTTACTTTATGGCAGTGAAACATGGCCGGTAAGAGTAGAGGATATTCGTAGGCTACTAGTATTCGATCATAGGTGTCTTCGAAGCGTTGCTCGTATATCCTGGGATCATCGGGTAAGTAATGCAGTTGTTAGGAGACGGGTATTAGGTAAGGATGCAAAGGAAATGACGAAGTATTGAAACTCCATCAGCTGAGATGGCTGCGACACGTGTTACGTATGCCCAACCACCGACTGCCCCGACGTGCAATGCTTTATGGTGTAGGAGTAGGTTGGAAGAAAGCTAGGGGCGGCCAGACCAAAACGTGGCACAATTCCATGAAGTCACTGTTAAGTGGACTGAGCCATGTTAGTAGATGTAGACTATCTGGTTGGGATTCGCGAGATGATAGCAATCGATGGTTAGAGACCTTGAATGACATGGCTCAAAATCGTTTGCAATAGCGTAGGTGCATTCACTCTGTGTTCTCCTAAATCCTAATCTTCTGAATTCTTCATGTCCCTTTCTTTTCCTCTTTTCAAATTCATCTCACTGTATTATACTCCTTGAATAACATCTTCAAACCCTAATCTTTCACATAATGTTTATACTCTTATTACTTCTACCACTATGGGATTTGAATGGACAACTGCATTTCTGTGCTAATGTGGTATGACTTGAACTGATGTACGTACGTACGGAGTTCTACGTTGTTGCTGACTGACTGACCATTCACAATTATCATGTTTAAGTCCGTGATATAACGAAATACGTTAAGATCACAGGAAGCAAGTGAACTTTCTAAGGATTCTGAGGTCATCTAAAATGGTTCGAATGATTGCGACTGGTTCTGATATCTGTCAAAGCTTTTGCCCGCATTTTTACGGTTAAAGATATTTGATAAATTTGCCAGAATTATCTTAATTTCATTGCTAGATGCACAAGTCTAGCAGTCAAACACAGACCACCTACAATTATGTATAATCATAGTTGTCCCGTTTCACATTAACATGAGAGTAAACAATGAATAATAATGAAGTAAAATCTCTGATGATACTACAAAACGAAAAAAACAAGAAAACAGATTATCGAGGTAACATTATTTACACGATCTAGCAAGATAACAAGTACACATGCATTGCTGAAGCCCCGTTTTAGCTATGTTATTTTGGAAATGGCAACTAAGATTTCTAAATTTCCCTGCATGATGTAAACCGACAGTAGTGACATAGTGTTGTCTTGGCCTTTTCACCACTAGACTCTCTCCCACTTATTCTTATAGTACGTATTATACTGTACCTGAATAGACTAACTGAGCATAGATAGCATGTGTCCTAACCACCTTGGTTGATGAAATTTTACAATTAAGTGAACCTCTATATCGCAACGGTGGAGCGGTTGACTAGTGGTTACTTAACTTTTAGTCAGTGAGCCTTTCCATATTACTGATCAACCTAGTTTAATTTGGGTAACGAGATAGTATCACCAGCCACAATACAAACGATATGGCCCAAAGCCGACTGATGATGAAGTTTATTCATCATGTATAGATCTATGTACTCGGAGCTTTGAGCTACAGTTTGTGGCAGAGTATATGGACATGAATTTAATAAATAAGCTAAATCACCATCCTTTACCTATTATTACAATCTGACACCCACGCCTGATCCTGATGATTAAAATTAAGGCAATAAGTTATAGATTATTACAGTCAAACATAATTCGAAAATGTTTGCAAGAAGCGATAAAATTACATTTTGAGAGCCTGAGATTAAAAACATGTGAGTAAATGTTGGAAATTACACAATATATCTTATAATGCATGAAAATCAGTTGAAAAATTATTTAGTCCAAGAAACTTTCTGGATATCGAAGTGTTCAGTGAGAGTGCTCAGATAGTTGTTAAATTCAATTATCCTTTGTTTATGCGATTTATCTGCCTTTGATAGTACAGATTCCAATATACGTTTGTCTCTACGTTTCTCCCACTCTACTTGAGACTTAGTTAGGTTTGTATATGTAGGCTTTGAATTCTTCTCTTCTTTGACAGTTTCATCGTTTGGATTTATTTCAGAGGTATTGACAGCCACTTCAAGATCGTTCGGTGCTAACTTTTTGCTACGCTTTTTCTTTTTCCTAAAAAAATAATTTAGTAAGGCTACTTACTTTTTTATTCCTTGCCCAGATTTCAGTTTTAGAGAACTACATAAAACATCGTCATAATCTGACATCTCTTGGGCAACAGCCAAAATCCAATTTTATAGAACAAGAGCACTGAGACACTCGAATCAAATCAAATTGCTTTAACGGTTGGAATTTGAAATTAAAAACTTACTGTTTTGGTTCTTGTATCAGCCTGCAAGCAATTACATAGAAGTTTGTTTTAATATCTTTAGAAGTGGAAAGTAAAAGTCTGAATCTTCTTTTAGAACGCACTATGAAAAAACGCTTGAAAAGGTTCGATCTTAGTTATGTCAGCCAGTCAGTCGTAACGTTCTAGCCAAATAAACAAAAGTTTCTGTTACTGTATTTGAGTTACAAGTTTGACGGAAATTTAGGAAGGAGCGTTGTAATTACATTCACAACTAGCATAATGTGTTTATGTCCACTGTGTTTTGATATAAATCGATTCATTTTCGGTCAAATCAGGAAAACATTGTTTTGAGATTAGTTGGCATATAAGCTCAATTACTGCTTTGTGCCACTTTTATAAAAGTTTTTATTGGGGTTTGCGAACAGTTAATCTCATTTTGGATCGTATTCAGATTGACTTGGTGGAATGAAGGTTACCAGTTCTGCAAACCCAAGGTCCGAAGGCGAAGTCGTACTGCTGACTGTACAGAGGTGTGACAGCAGTAAGGTGTTTCCTTCAGACAACCAGCATGACAGCGATGCTGCCTTCCCACAAAGAGGGATGGGGTTAGAAAAGGTCGACCCTAAAAATGCACACCTCGCCTTATCCCACGGATATCCGTCTCCGGCGGTAAGGTCCTTTGAAGAACGGAGCTAACACAAAAACTACCCACAAAAAGGTCGTGTGTGACCGACCTCAAGCAGTTGTCCCTTGGGCACTGCGGTCACGCTCTCAGGTCATTAAGAACACTTCTAACCCAATTTCCTTTTCAGGTACCTCTAGAAGAACCCTTCTACGGTGTGGGAAACCGGGAAGTGATAACTGCCCTCATACCTCTAACAGCACTCAAGACCACTGTATTCATAATCAATCTCCTTCTTCAATTCCCACTATTCCTTCTACCTTGACTTTCAACACTAAACTTCCTCTTCCGGTTTCCTCCTCGAGTGTCACCATGGCCAACGATTCTAGTGCGCGAAACGCTGTCCCAGGTCTACTAAAACCTCGCTCCAAACTACACATTGGAGCCTTCAACGTACGTACCCTATGCCAAATCGGTCAACAGGCCTCCTTGGCTAAGACCCTAGAATCTCGTACCATTGATGTACGCTGTGTCTCCGAAACACGCATACAGGATCCTAGTGTGGTCATTCACTTGACCTCACCTCGCCAAAATGGAAAGCCAACGAAATACACCCTCCGTGTATCTGGCGACCCGTTGGCTAGTTCTCGTGGACTTGCAGGTGTAGGCATAGCACTAAGTACAAGGGCAGAACAGGCACTACTAGAATGGATCCCCGTTAACAGTCGCCTGTGTGCTGTCCCGCTAAATGGCTCCGTAAGAACTCGGAAGGATAGGGCCGCACGTCGTTGCCTTTTCGTCGTTTCTGCCTATGCTCCCACTGACTGCAGCCATGATGAAGTGAAAGATGACTTTTACAGAGAACTCTCTGAGCTTCTTCAGAAAGCTAAGCGCTCAGACATAGTAGTCGTAGCGGGTGACTTTAATGCCCAGGTAGGCAGCTTAAATCAAACAGAAAGACATTTAGGTGGGTGTTTTAGTATTCCGGCTCAACGAACCGATAATGGTGATCGTCTGTTGCAACTATGCTCAGACAATCGTTTATTTTTAGCAAGCACTAATTTTAAGCATAAGGAGAGACATCGTCTAACATGGTGACCACCTGCACCAAACCAACGATGGACTCAAATAGACCATATTGTCATCAGTCATCGTTGGAGAGGCTCGATAGAAGATTGTCGCTCGTATTGGAATACTTGTTTAGACTATGATCACGCTTTAATACGAGCGCGCATTTGTCTGCGCCTCAATGGACGCAGGAAAAGTACATTAAGAAGACCCATTAGGATTGAACTGGAGGACGAGAAAGCCAAATGTAAATTCCAGGAACAACTAAGTTCACATCTAGGCAGTTCTGTAAACGAGACTGACCCAGATACTGCTTGGAAAGACATACGAACAGCTGTGGAAACATCAGTAACATCTATTAGTTATTTAAACCATAAGGTTCCAAAAAACCAGTGGATTTCTTCTAAGTCTATTTCACTGATGGATTCGCGTAAACTCATCCCATCAGGCTCTGAATACGACGAAGAGCGTAAACAAATTAGATCTAGGTTAACTAAAAGTCTAAGGAACGATCGTGACCAGTGGTGGGCAACGAAAGCAAAAGAGATGAAAAAGGCAGCGGCTGTAGGGAACACCAGGCAACTATTCAGACTAATAAAAGAAACCGGAATTAAGAAGTCAAGTGTAAGTGAGACAATCTCGGAAAAAGACGGAACCCTTATCTGCTCTTAACCCAAACGTTGAGAACGATGGGCCGAACACTTTAAGGAGCAGTTTAACTGGCCTTCAGCTACTGCACAACTACTCACTATTCCCAGAAAACCCGAATAGAACATTGAAGTAGGCCCCCGACCCTACCTAAAGTTCAAAAGGCTATAAGTAATCTGAAACGAGGAAGAGCAGCTGGTCCAGATGGATTGGCTCCAGAGGTCTTTAAATATGGTGGTCCAGTTTTAGCGATTAGGCTGACTAATATTCTGACTAAAATCTGAGAAACGGACGTAATCCCATCTGACTGGTCACAATCTCTGATTGTCCCAATATATAAGAAGGGGCTAAAATCATCCTGTGATAACCATAGAGGTATTAGTCTGACTAACATAGTATCTAAAATACTAGCCTCAATAATTATCGGGCGCCTAACTAAGACTCGTGAACTGCAAACACGAGAAAATCAGACTGGCGCCAGACCTGGTCGTGGCTGTATCGACCACATATTCACCATTCGTCAAGTTTTAGAGCACAGACATGCTTATCGGCGTCCGACAATGATAGTTTTTCTTGACTTAAAAGCAGTATTTGACTCTGTAGACCGAGAGGTTCTGTGGCAGTGTCTGTCATTGAAAAGTGTACCTGAGAAGTACATAAACCTTGTGAAGGCTCTTTACTCGAACACTATCAGTCGAGTGAGAGCTTATGGCGAACTGCCATATGATTTTACAACCTCAAGTGGTGTCCGTCAAGGCTGTCCACTATCCCCATTGCTGTTTAACTTCATTATAGACCTGTTGCTAGAAATAACACTCTCGTCGACTGAATTTTCAGGAATTGATCTCCTACCAGAAGGTTCACTTATCGATTTAGAATACGCAGATGACATAGTCCTGTTTGATGAAGACGCTGGCAAAATGCAGAGTCTTCTGTTAGAACTGAGTAATAATGCTAGGATGTTTGGGATGCGTTTCTCCTCATACAAATGTAAATTGTTACTCCAGGACTGGCCTGCGTCAACATTTGAACTAAGGATAGGGAGTGAAGTAGTCGAACGCGTCGACAACTTCACTTATCTTGGAAGTCTGATCAGCCCTAATTGGTTAGTGTCTGACGAAATCTCAGCACGGATTCAAAAAGCTCGTTTGGCTTTTGCCAACTTACGTCACCTATGGCGAAAACGAGATATCCGTCTATCAATTAAGGGACGAGTATACTGCGCAGCAGTTCGCTCTGTTCTACTTTATGGCTGCGAAACATGGCCATTAAGAGTAGAAGATACTCGTAAGTTACTAGTATTTGACCACAGATGTCTTAGAAATATTGCTCGCATCTGCTGGGATCACCGGGTAAGTAATAGTGAGGTTAGACGCAGGGTATTAGGGAATGATGGTAAATCAGTTGATGAGGTTATGAATCTTCATCGACTGAGATGGCTAGGCCACGTGTTACGTATGCCTGAACACTGATTACCACGACGCGCTATGCTGACTAGTATTAGCAATGGTTGGAAGAGTTAGGGGCGGCCAAACCAAAACGTGGCATCAGTGCTTGAATTCACTAACCTCTAGTCTGAGCCATGTTGGTAGATGCAGACTACCTGGTTGCCGTCTTCGGAATCCTGTGTTTCGAAATTTATGTTGGGATCTGGTTCCACGCATATATACTTTGCCTTTAACACCTAAATACAGGATTCAACTGTAATGGATCGCGTAATCAAACTTAGTAAGCTTAAATAAACATGAACGGTTCAGCTATTATGTGTCTGGTAATCCTGTAGTGATATTATATATACATATATATATTATACGTACAATCGAACTTGAAATTATGAGGAAATTAGATGAAGAGTTCATTTACCAAACCAAGAGGAAAAACCCACCAAACTTTGTAATTCTGCGAAATTGGCGTCAATGGCCTGTATTTACGGTATTTTCCCTGAGTCACGATTCTGTCTTGAGCTTCCAAAAAACAGGTAATATCATGGTATTGAGAAAGACTGAAACACAATTCTATTTCGGAAAAGTTAACAACCAAGTCCATTTGTGGTATGGAATAATTTGTCTCCTCTGGTCTTGCGTGAATATGAAGCATTGCCGTGGACGAAATCGGTTTTACCACTGAAAATGAGTATAAGTGTTACGGAACTGTGCCTGGTCCTACGTTGTCGCTGACTGAGTTCTGCTTAGAACAAAACAGCCCCCGAATGCCCTGGGACGGCCGAGAGTGGGGAGAGTACGCTCTCCCTCTCGAAATGCTTTCCTATGCCCACACGTATACAGCCATAAACAGGGAACTCCTACTCACTGCCTTCTCGCGGCATTACTGTTTACGAAATTGAGAGGACGAAAAACGAATGTCCAGCTCTTCAACCAGGTTCGCGGACACGAGGGTTCGCCTAGGGGAGTTGAAAAACCCTGATTTTAAACGAATGGTGCACATGAGCTCCAGGACCCTGAAATAACAAATGGAGTATGAATCAATTGTTGGTCACCATCTACCACGGGACTGCACCTCCTAACGTTGCTCCACCGCCTTGTGGATTAGACCTTCAGGTCGAGGGCTTCGGGTGTGATTCCCTAAGAAAACCATCTGCTTCGGTTAGGGCAACCGGTCAGTACCCAAGCCCACACATAAATTGAATGATTTTTAAGGCGCACATCTATTTGGTGCCTCCTTGTACCAATGTTTATGTGTTTAAATAAATAAATAATTTCCTACTGTCATAATTTATAACAGTACTAATCGTGATGTACATTATTTTGCTAGTGGTGGAACCTACATTTTAGAGGACTGTTGTCGATTGTAGAATAGTGAAACCTACAGACAGATATACTGGAAAATTCTTTCAGGTGGGAAAGGATGAAGACGATTATTTTGGTGTTGCGTAAAATCCGTATCTACTATTGAAGAAAATATTCGGTGAAGTCACGATTTACAATCGTCAATTGAACTTGGTAGATGTAGATATGGTTTCTTGAGTTAAACACTGGGTCCCAAAAAAATTATCGCATGGATTGCATGTGCACCATTTGGATACACCCAGTCATCGGGATCACTATCAACAAGACAAACCTATACGGTTTCGGACACGTTTCGTGTCTAGGATTAAACACAATGTTGAACACTGGAATAGTGTACCAAATACTATAAATTTTTTCGCGTCTATATAGTGAAGCAGCCTCAAGGAAACCAAAAAGTAGACATTACTTGAGAGAATAAGAGGGAAGTGCGTCAAGAAATCTTTGTCGCCTACCATGAGGAAACAGTGAGTCCTCCTCTTTATGTCGCCCTTTGTTCGAAACGCTACTGAATTTATGGGGGGTTGTCTACTTATGTAAGGCAGTATCTACTTTCAGCCCACATCTACGACTCATTGTCTACATTGAATCAAGATTTGTGTCTACTACATGCTATTTTCCCAGTATAACTCGGAGTTGCTTGCTTATCAATTTCATAACCTCCGTGCGTCGAGTTTTTTTAGTGTGTTTCATATAAGGCTTAAATGGAGAGGCAGACTAGAAACCAGTATATGGCAGTTATGCTGTATATAAGGAGGGACCAAGATTGTGTAGGAAATGTGACTTTTTGTAGTGGGCCTCAATTTAGGATTTAACCGACTAATGTGGGTACGTCAGTCAAATATGACCACAGGAAACAGGTAATTATGTAGGAATACTAGATTCACCCGATTTAACCATTGATATATAGCAGTAGATGTGTTGCTGCATTAGGGAGTCTTTATTACGGATATGGAGTCGTATGGTCGTTTTGAAAAAGTAAAATTTCGGAAGCTGAAGGAGTACTAACTTTATTGTACATTATAAGCACCACTAACCTGTGTAACAATCTAAATTGTACTAGGTGGAGTTAGTTCCAGATGGCGCGGGAGACCGATAGCGCATTAACTCAATATCCAATACGTTTGCCACGATATTTTTAAACCGATCGATTTCTTTCCTTTCGCTCCCAGTTGTTTCGGTACGGTTTCAGACATTTGGTGGTATCCAATGGGTAGTAGTCTAGCCACTTGACTTCACTAATTCGGATCAGTGGTATTTACTTGTGGATTTGTATATATTGTGGGGAGTAGTGTAACGTCGTGTACTATATTACACCTACATAGTTTATTCTAGTTTCTGGACAAGCCAATTCACCTATAATGTTGAGTCATATTTTGATCTTGTTAATTATTCGCTTATTGACCTTGACTGTATTTTTTATATGAGCGCATGTGTATGCACATTTCGTATCTTATTCATCGCATGTCCGTCATTCATTTTTGTCTGACTATAAATGTTGATTAATGCTTGCTCATAGCGAGTTGGCTTCCCAGCCATCTCCAATACGCATCATCTTTCGCCTCGCTCACTCGCTTGCCGCTCACTCGCTCGTTATTATTCGCTCAGGTGTTGCTAACTTTCTGACCTGAGTTATTCGACAATAAACTGTAGTTGCTGCTATCCTTTGTCTTCTGATTTTACGCGCCGTTAAGATTAGAATTATATAGATTATCGAAACGAACGATTAACGAATCGCGGCACTACAGAATTGGAGGCCTCGCCCTACGAGCACGACGCTACAGAATTGGATACCTCGCCGTACGAGCACGACGCTACAGAATTGGATACCTCGCCGAACGAGCACGACGCAATATAATTGGTTGCCTCGCCGTACGAGCACGACGCAACAGAATTGGACACCTCGCCGAACGAGCACGACGCAACAGAATTGGATGCCTCGACGAACGAACACGGACCAGAATCGACAACCTCTGTGTACGAACTCACTACATAATTGGCGACCGCAACGAGCGAACACAAATCAAAAATGGAACCGCCAACGACATATTTCGTTATGATCCGAATAATCATCATATGCTCATTATTACAATAATGTCATATCTTCATCTAACGTGGGATTATTATTTTTGTTCGTATTAACGTTAAACTATGGCACTTACGCTGTCGAATCACTAATCGAACAAATCATAATTATATGGACATTACACGTTATGATATTCGAAACTCACTGGATTATTTTTATTATCCAATGACGTACAATTTTCCTGATTCAAGTGAGTTCGTTCCAATTTTTTTTTCATGTCATTTTCGGCCTAATATTACACTCTATCATAGACATAAGTTTGGAGTCGCACTCCCGATAGTAGGAACTTATGTTCTCGATGCAACTAATGTTCATTCATTTCATTGGTACGCAGCAACCGTCGTCCCCTACATTCTCAGCGACAACCTGAACCGAACTTCCGCAACTTTTATTTCACGATAATCCCTACTTTAATGTCTATACACAAATCAAGTATTCGACGCCGCATTACCAGCCGATTATTAATGATTATGTTCATATTATCTATTCACTCACATGTATAACTGAATGCTGCATCATCCGTTACCCATAAATACTATTCGATTACTGCTATTAATTTTCTATTCCCATTGCACTGTACACCAGAACATAGAGTTTAGAGCTAGTCTCTCAAAGATACACTCTTGTTCGTCTCATTCAAGTCAGTCTCACTCACTGTCATCGATAATCATATGTATTGGTATTTTTATTACGCCTTAAAACGGTTTCGTAACAAACGAGGTTGAGCACATATCCCTCTAACTACACAAACCACGCTAGGCTTCATGACCAAAAAGGAATACGACTCCGCATATCTCGTTTCATCAGTCACTATCCTGTTCCTCTGGTCATTCTACTAATACATATTTAGCGATAACTCAACGCAAACGACAACGTACACTGACTTCGCATTTTATTATCATTATCAATAGCAGTACAGCAACGAATATCACTCATTGATGCAGTCATCATCCTACGGCTGGATTATTTCTTATCTCACATAAACTTCAGTTATGTAAATTCGAATACACTCATCGCCAATCGACGCTATATACTCTACTGCGGCTCATCAGAACGTCATAGTTCACTGATCTGCATCCTCATATTCAGTCGGCACCACAGACCAATTACTGTTATACACTATTTTCGCGATATTTCGAATCGCTCATATGAACATATTATTTTATCATTCAGACAGTCACGACATATATGCATGTTAAATTTTTTTTTCGTACGCTTACTAATGTACTCGTAATCATGTGCTAGCACTTCAATTTTTGTCCGCACCTTGACAATATTCATGTACCTTTTTACATAAGTATGACACTTTCGTTTAATAAACTCGCCCCTCGATTGACACTAACTTATTCGATATAGTACAACTTTTTTTTCTCTACATATTATTAACGTTATCCACATGCCATTTCAGTGTTATTTTCAAATTAATGTACTAATACTTTAATTCCGTTTTGTGAACGCATATACACCTCCTCTCCCTTGTTTATTTTGCATACCAGTGTTTCCTCCAGAAACTCTGGGGGGAGCTATGTGGGGAGTAGTGTAACGTCGTGTACTATATTACACCTACATAGTTTATTCTAGTTTCTGGACAAGCCAATTCACCTATAATGTTGAGTCATATTTTGATCTTGTTAATTATTCGCTTATTGACCTTGACTGTATTTTTTATATGAGCGCATGTGTATGCACATTTCGTATCTTATTCATCGCATGTCCGTCATTCATTTTTGTCTGACTATAAATGTTGATTAATGCTTGCTCATAGCGAGTTGGCTTCCCAGCCATCTCCAATACGCATTATCTTTCGCCTCGCTCTCGGGTTGGCTTCCCAGCCATCTCCATTGCGCATGATCTTTGCTTCGTTCCGCTCTCATCTGTTCGTTTCATCACTCTGATTCTCTGGCCAAATCAATGACTTTAGAAAATATATGTATCCTAATTCCATTCTCGTATTTGACGTATTTAACTCCGTTGTTCACCAACGCGGAATAAAGTCATTTATTATATACGAGTATAGACAGAATCAGATTTAGGCCACTACAATATATGTAGCAGTAAATAAATCCCCGAAGCACAAGTTCTGTAAACTTTAGATATTTGGTGCTGGACGCATATAGCTGAAAGAGTTCATTCACGCATCCACACTAGATCACGAGTGGGTACGCCGTGCTATACACCCCTATCAACTGTTAGCCAGCTCAGCTCAAACGTACCTCGACATGCCGATAGCCTTTCATCTATATCTTTGAACTCCTTCATTTCCTATTTGACCGGGTTGACATACTTCAATTATTGAAGGGTTTCTGGTTAAGGAATTGTCAAAATTCGGATACTTGTGGCATCTTTATACCAACAGCTATCACTTTATCAGGAAGGAGGTTGGTTGGTTGCAATGTAAAAATGATAAAGTGATGATTCGAGTACTAATAGAAGAGGATTGTCTTAGGAATAAACAAACAAGTTAATTGATTGGTAGTGTATAAGAAGACGGGGATGGGTGAACAAAAGAAGAAACGGAGATGGTAATAAGAGACGTAAGAAGTAGCTACTGATATGTGGTAATGATAATCGGGGTGATTCATGAGACGTGCATCAGACACAGCTAGCTCAAGAAGAACATGGTAATCTACTAGTGACTGAGTGTTCGTCAAGTCTCCGCTCGAAGCTATCTACTGAGCGAGTTGTAGTCACTTTGGCTGAGAAAGCATTCCAAATGGGGCCAACTCGTAATGAGAAAAAGTGAGAGCCACATAAGTGTTCGCTTTTTGATGTATAATCTTCTGAGGGTTGCATTGAGGATCATAGTGATGGTGTCCTGGTAAAATGCTCGTGTTGGAGTGACTTGGCGTACTTGTTATGTTGAATGCAATTATCAGACCACCTCTTTTTCTCTTGTAGCTCAACGAGAACAACCCTAAGTGTTGGGGCCTGTCCTCGTAGGATTCATGTTTTTGACTTACCACCCACTTAGATGTCCAACCCTGTGCTTGGTCTGAGGTATTTGCATCACTTCTGAGGCGAGAGGACACCAAAATATTGTTACCGTCAATGTGGGGCCGTGGGCGTTAGGGACAATTCTGGGTGTGATTGTCCCAAGTTATCTCGCATAAAGTTGTGAGTTGCATTTGCTCTGACTGTATCCCTTCGGGATAGTTTGAACTGGTGTCAGAGCTCTTGCCGGTCATAGGCCCAAGATCGCGCTCTGGGGAGGCAGTCGTTAGCGGATTTCTGCGACGAATGTAGTTACTTTCCATCGAATAAGGCAGAATGTTCATGACATTACGTTCCAAATCGTTAAGTCTTAACTCACTATCTCCTACCTATTCCTTCATTGTTTTAAGGTCTTTTAGAATCTCAAGTGAATCGTTCCCGTCTTCTATAGACTTACAGACTGCATAGACTGCATAGACCAATGCCGCCAGGTAAATTTTGTCTAATAATTCGGTAATAAGGATCAAATTCGACTCAGGATTGCTCCTTGTGAAACTCCTGACGGTGAGGCCTAGCAACTCGCGTGCACTCTTTTTACTTTGGTATAAAAGTTTAGAAGTCAGGGCAAAAGTGAACCAGTGAAACCCATCATTACAACCTTCACTATAGGAAGTACATGAGTTACATATGAAACGTTTTTGCAACGTCGAGGAACGTCACATGGACCGGAGTATTATGGTCTCAGAAGGTCGTCCAGCTCTCCAATTCTATAAGGGGATTGAATGCACATGACCTGACTTTCCTGAACCCATATTGTGTTTCATGGGGGATGTTATTTCTATCCATCCATTCTTGGTCATGAATATGAAAAGGTATTTGTAGTTAGTTTGCATTTCACTGCTAGCATGACCTGAAAACATATCGCCGAGAACTTTGGTGTTCGATCTTTTTCTTATTGCCGAGTAAGAGCTAGGACGGGAATCTCTCGGGAAACTTTCCACTTGTGCTAGACCCACTGTCTGCCCTGTAGGAAGCGTCCCGTACCTTGCTTAACCCAGAATCTTTACTTTCTGGATGTATGTTATGTCTGAGCAGTCAGATGAAGTCTTTAGGCAAAATAAACAACCTATTGCTAATTTGATTAAGATAATGGTTTTAAATAGAGACAGGTAACTTTAGAGAGTTAAAACTCCACAATGCTTAGATCACCGAAGGGTAGGGTCTTCGTCCGCAATTGGAGTGTTTCTCTTCTAGGATTATTTGGGTTGGAACTCTTTCATTAATAACTCGATACTCTCACAAGAGAATCATTGTGCCGTTGGAGTAGTCCAATCTAAAAAGCTTAGTATGAGGCGTGCGTTTTCCTTACTAACATGTACGGTAAATTAGTTTCGAAGTCCCTCCTTTCTTTGCAGTAAAAAATGGATCTAGACGACCAAAAACTGCGGCATCTTTAGATTACCTGCAAAGCACTCCTCGGCGATCATTCATGACTCGTTATTATTTTTCCGAAGCGTAACTTATGTGGCGAGATGTCAGGATTCGATGAGATGAAGTTAGATAGAGTAAAACCTTTTTCCGCCACTCAACTTATCAGTTTTATACCTGCAAAGCATCTAAAGACGTCTTGGATAGTATCCCATGAGGTGTCTCATACGAGCCACTGTAGTTGAAGGTTCGTTTATTTTTATTTATTTGTTATTTATTTATTATTATTAGCTTTATTCAATATTATATTTTTGGTACAATATGGAATTCTCGGCACAAAGTACTTCAACAAGTTTACGTTTCTTACTTCTTCGTCCTTCCTGACGATAAATATTGAGTGATTGCCGGTTAGAAGTTAGCAGCCCAGTCAATCGACATCTGGATAATGTACATTCTTCTACATTCTTCGCTGTATATTGCCAGCAAACACGATATCTCTAATTAGGCCTTCTATAACCTTTACAGCGAAAAGTCTTACACTTTTCAGAAACGCACCTGAATAGGTTGTGCGATTAATAGGCATAATGATGTATTAAAACAAACGAAATTAGATAACTTGTTGAAATATCTAGATGACAGGAACAGGTAGCCCAGATGTTTAAACAGGCCGTTGTCTGTTAGTTAAGCGACTTCATAAATCTTTGAGAGGAACCCACTGATATCATCCAACTGATAGTGGATGAGGGAGTGAAGACTGTCAGCCCGCGGTTTCGAGTTATTCGTTACAAGAAAAACACGACTTATAGGCTAGTCAGGTATCAGGACCCCGAAAAATATCGACCCATCTTTCTACCTGAGAAAATTTTCCCAGAGCTGTAATCACCATAAAAAATAACGTTTCGTACGGCGCCTTGTATGGAAGCCCGTTGACACAAACTAAAAAAAATATATTAGTAATAAACGTGCGTGACGAAACTTCAAAATGCTATACATATCAAAAAGGGATTATGTACTCGGATACTAAATAAGTGACCTTTTAAATATGATATGAAGCAGTTGATCAAAAGTGGCTTAACACCTGTTTTTTGAACTTGTCGATAAGGCAAAGTTTGAATCATCCAACCAAGTACTTTTTAAATATCAAGATATGAGATCATACTTATGCTTTAAACAGAAGATACTAGTTAAGTTGTCCACCAGAATCAGGAGATTCGTTATTAAGGCAAAACCGTTTTTGGAACCATCCAGTTTAGGTCAAAAGATCAGTGAAATAAAACTGAACCTTGATTAAATTCTCCATCATTCTGGATACATCCCTACCTTAAAAGAATAGTAATTGACTTTTAAATGTTTTGTCGAAATGTCACATGACAAACTATTACCACTGCCATGTCATAACCTAACGTTGTGTTACCTTTATTTCAGCTCCTGAGTGCAGCCATTCCGTCAGTTCCGATATTCTTTGTTATGACAAGCAGTACCTAAAATTAGTACTAAGATGCAAAGTCCTCATACAAAAGCTCTAAACCAGCTACTGAATGAGAACTATAATAATAAAGGAACAAGTTTTACCGGGTTAAACCAATTTACACGGATGAGCATTTACTTATATACATATGTTTACGCCTCGGTCAATCACATTCATCATTGCAAGATTTCGAATCATCAAGAAGTGGATCCTTGGTTGACGTTTCCTGCCGGAATGTAGCCCTCGTTCTATTGATAGAAGAAACCAGACCAATAGTGAATAGGTCTTTATTTAGTTAGTGGGACAGTCAAGGTTGATCGTGAGGTTACCTTTCCAAACACACAAAATTTTTCATTACTCCATATAAGATAACAGGAAACACAATGCCTATACGAAGTAAGGAAGACAATAAATGCTTAGTTGTTTGAGGTCAATTCTTAACTAATCGACCAAAGTTGTTACAGACCCACCATGACATTATTGGATGCTAAAGAAAAAGGACAGCTTGACTACCACGATTGAGTAGACCAGGCTACGAATTTATTCTGTGGGATAACTTCAACACAATGTTGATTAACTTACGACGTTACATGTCCAACTAGGTAGTGGATCAAGACTATCAGTAAGGAAACATAATTAAGCTTGTTATATCTATTGTAGTCAAAATTTATAAAGAGAGAGGAAATTTATAGGCGGTAAGTAATGTTGTGGAGCATTCCAAACCAAAGATTGCATGACTTTGGAAAGTTCTGAAAGAAGAAATACCGACGGGTACTTACCTCAGTAGCCTCTTTTGAAGAGTGGAATGTTGCGTGCTAACTTCCCGTTATTATTATGCGGATATATTTCTGATATAGCGGATAATCACCATTTTTACAGGGATGACCAACAATATACAATATGGGTTTGCAGAAAGGAAATCGCCCAAGTGGGATCATAAAATAAATGAAATCATTGAAAATATATATTAGAGTACTAATGCAGATATACCAACAAGTCAACAAATAAATTTGTGCGTTAGTAATGTACTTTGAATTAACTATTGATACAACCCACTTTAAAGATGGAACTCCGTACAAACTGTCAACTTGGCGACACACATCTGGCTTAAGCACCACAAGTTCGTGTTTGAACTTGTCGCTGAAAAAGAGAGAGAGGTAAGAGGATCTGCGAAACCAAAAAGAAAGAGAGTAGACAAAACCTGATTTCCTGAAATGTAATGTCTGTGTTTTTAGGTGTAAGGCTTTTACTTTCACAGTATCGAAATAAATCATGTCTTGCAAGTAAATCTCTTTTAGGTGTTGCAGTTCTTAGTAGAACAATCCATAACTTAAGTTAAATTTTGAGATGTCTGAAAGAGGTCACCTAGTGAGCTCGAAGGCACGGGTTACGGGTGAAATTTTGATAGTTTTCAAGCACCAACTAACTAGGAGCTTCTCAGAACCAGTGTTACCGATGGTTAGTCATTTGAACTAAAAGATCCCGAAGCACCATATTTGACTTGTCAGAATTACAGAGTAAGCTTCTCGCGTTGGCGAAGAATCTACCGGACAGCTTATTCTGATACGGATATCTGTCTTTGTCATCAATCCGCGCCAAAATATTCATAGCTTGTTTAGAACACCCGTACATCCTCTTTTAGTTAGTTACACCTGGTAGTACCTTTTTAGTCCTAACAAAATGATGGTGCAATAACGTCTAACCTAAAGTTAACCACATAATTTCTTCGCTATAATTTGTTGGTCCTGGTTTACGTTTCCAGGTGTTTGTAGTATCCAATGAAGTTGGTTTAACCAACTGACTGAAGCGGTTTTAGCGAACTCGATAACTATTTACGGGTAGGAACATCATCTATTTGGTATTTCATGAGGCATAAGACTAGTAGGTAGCAGTATGAAAATTATAACATTAGAATGAGGAGAAGCGATCAAAATATGATGTTCATGAGAATTCCGGAAATTGATTAGACAAACAAACCAATGAGCCAAAGCGTAAGAATAATTAGTTGAGAGATAACAAGAAGCAAAGTTGAGGGGATAATTTGATAAAAATAATAACTAAAACTATCAACATAGTAATTATATATGTATTGAGAGACATGCGCCAGACTAGACCATGGTGAGAAAGTGTGAATTTAAACAGATGCTTACTATTTGATATGGGACCAGTCGAGGATCGCCTTGTGTGATGGTAGAGTCTGCTCTAGGTAGCAATTTTCGCGACGGTGGCCCAAGATGACTAATGTCACAAATTAACATCAATCTGCCTCTTGATTATTTGTATTGTAACGAGAACACACAATTTTAGTGGCCCTATACCTAACTCCAATCACATTGTATGCTGACTGTTATAGAAATATACACTTCGCAAGCCCTCGTATGTTTTTACCAACCTAAATCATGTTAGAGAATAACGGGACAAAATATACAAATACGAAAATGAAATTTGAATACGTATATTTCGTACACTCATTGGTTGTAACAGGCAATCCGAGAAACAAAGTGGGGAAAGCGAAACGAAACTAGACAAGGTGACGCACAGAGGAGAAGGCGATTAAATCAACTCGTCTTGGTCAAGCGTGACTCAGTATTTTCATTCATACGAAAATAAATCACAGACACATAATGAATAGGGTAAGCAATTAACGCGCGATCACACAAAGTCAAGGTGAATAAGCGAGTAAGTGACAAGGTCGAAATGTGGCTCGAGAAGAATGAATAAAGTGGCCAGTCCAGAAGCTAGAATAACCTGCGTGGGCTTGATATAGCACCAGACGCTACATAATAAGTGTTGATAGGCTTAAATATGCTTATCTACATGATGAACCATCATATGTGGTATCTGTATATCTGAGCATGCGACAACGAGAACTATCCATAGAGTAATAAACAGGTCAAATGAGCACAAGTTTAATCCTAACAATGCACGACATGTATTTCACTATTTCATCGGGTAAAAAGCCAAAACAAAAATCGGAACCGTTTTATGTGGTTGGTCTACAACGTCCAGACTATTTTATTGTATCTGAGAGGGCCATAAGACTTTTGAAGCCGAATTCAGTAATTTCAGAGTAGTAGCATATACAAGGCCTTAAAACCTACAATTCAAGATGTCTGCTGGTTTTTGCCTAACACTAGGATACAAGGTATAGATTGAATATATTCCTATACTTGTAGCCTAACTTCACTGTGTCAGTCACTTAACCGCTACACAGATACTTTGATTTTATGGGAACAGAAACAGGTTGACCTAGCTTGCAGTAACCACCCATCATGATTTAAAGACCGAACGATGAAAGCTCCATGACCAAACCACCCAACTCAGAGAACAAAACTCCATCAAAATCGACTTCATTTTAGTACAAAAAGAACGATGATTAATTGTGCCTATAATTGAGATTCTATGGCTTTGTCGACTCATATTTGGCACCCAAATAAGATTCGGTATCTTATAAGGATTATAAAATTGTGAAATTGTTCGGTCATTGTACTCTTGAGTATATATTTGATTAGGTTCCAAGCAGAAATCTGAGCAAAGTGCAACCTGACCACCTACATCAGTTTCTCTATCATCTCGAGGCAGAGATGTCTCGTATTTGGCTGGCATCCAGTCATTAATTCAAAAGACCCCTGTATTTCCATAATGGTTACTAAATGGTAATTATGTTACGCAGTTACTTAGCTCACGTGGTTCATCCATAGGACCGATTTGGAAAAGAGCTCCGACTCCTGATCAGTCTTTTAACTTGCTGTAAAATTTATTTTACTGACAATGAATCAATGGAAAGTCATTTACAACAAGTGTTTGAATATTGTCATATAATGAACGTCTGACCTAGGATTCATTTTAAAAGCCTGTTAAGATGCCGTCGGATGTAAGTGGAGTTGGTTTCTGTCTCTTAAAGACAATTCCTTTTGCGATGTCATGAAATCCTTTTCTATCATACTGAGAGATGAAAACACCGTTCAGTAACAAAAATGGACTCATTGGTATTTTATAGGCATATAAACGGCTATTAAGAAATAAAGAATGTCGAGATGTTCCTAAGAACTGATACCTGAAACATATAAAATATAATATTTTTATCTTTAAAAAACGGTAATTGCAAATAAATTCCTGACATATTCTCCGTTTGACCCTCTCCTTGTTATTTTGAAAGAAGGTATCTTCGTGGCTACCTACTTTGGGAAGTATGACACAAAGATAATATTGTTAATTGTCACTTTATACATACTGTATGAGGATATTTTTACTAACTTAAGCTCCTGTTGTGCAACATAAGATGTCTCGATTTCATATTATTATTATTTGTCATGTTTTGTTCATGTGTGTGATTAAAGTGTTTATGATCTCACTGGGTCTCAAATTGGTATTTTCTGTCGCTTTGATGCGTTTTAGACTTCCAGTCTTTTTAAGGAATTAACACTAATGATGCTGAGAAAGCCTTGGCAGCGGATTTGGATTTGCTTGTGAATACCATACCAAATTCATCTCCAGAAAAAAAAGCGTTCATAAATCAAATGATATCTTTCAAGGAGTTGTTTAAGCAATATTTACATGATAAAACAGAAAAATTTGATTGGAATATGATGGAACCTGTTCCATCTGAAAGTGTAAGAAGATGTTTCTCTTGTTTTGCACCTATTAACTTTTCCTGGGTTTTACACTTTTTATAACATAATTCACTAAGTTTTACATGCGTTATGTTTGTAAAGTTAGGAAAAACTCTGCCCTTGACCTGATAGCAATGTTATACCTACTCCTGAGAATTTCGCTATATTTAATACTTTAGTCAGAATGTGATTTAGTCTTGATTGCTTATCTTTACCACATTTTGTCAAAACTCTACATATATTTCTCCTTTGATCAGCTTGAACCGAGAATGAATATTAAAATTTATAGAGTGAAACGAGTGGATTCTGTCTCGATTTTTCACCCTAGATGCAAAATGCTTGAAGTTACAGATAGTAATATCATTATAAATGCACTTCTATATACCTTAGTCGATAATCATGTTCATAGTGATATCGATGTCTGCAGCTTTAAGTTATTTGGAGATAATAAGGAACTTGAGATTAAAATGAGTTCACCTTATTCCGCGATTTTTTTATTCTTGCTCCGCCTTAAAAATGAATATGTCTATCAACTCAAAAACTACAAAATTTCTACCACAGTTGTAAGTTAAACGAAATACTACTGGGCACAAGAAAGTTGTGAATATTCCTTATTCCATCTATCGAGGCTCTATTTCAACTAGTTCTGATGCGTATCAAAGTTTAAATGAGAAGTTGTAGGTTATGGAAGTGGTTAAAGCAAATTACTATTAATGAACATTTGGTGAAAAAATATCAACTTATAACTATGACACACTAGATGTGATAAATTTTATCAAAACACGAAAGAGTAAAATTAGTTTATATATATATATATATATATATATGAGTGAGGCAACTTGCAATTAGGAGCAATTAGGAACGTTTATCTGAAACTATCAGTATGATGAGTAGAAGCAGTGGAAGTTGATAAACTAGTAATTTTCATGATCATATAGTACCTTCGGCTTGTAACTGCGAAATCTTACTACACAAGGTTTTGTATTTGTAAATCGATTATCATCATTAATGGATGTATCTATAGTATTTATCAAAGTTTACCGAGTAAAATTACCATAAGTATATAGTGACTTTAAGTTTTCGGTCGCGCAATTGTCTTTTTATCGTATGTAATCTACTCATTTTAACATCTACTTTAGAAAACATAATCAAAACTTATTTGTTTAGCGTTTAAACTTCAGTATGTTGTTTTAGCGTTTTTTATTTCCACATTTTCTAATATCTAGATCAAAATGTACGATGCCCTTCATGTTCCTACTGATCGTGAAGTAATTCGTCAACAGTTAAATAAGCTAGTAATGGTGAAGCTAAATGGTGGCTTGGGCACCACAATGGGTTGTACTGGACCAAAATCTTTAATTTCAGTCCGAAGTAACCTTACTTTTCTTGACCTGACTGTACAACAAATCGAGGTAAAAAGAATAGAAAAGTTGTTCAATACTTATTGCTGTTATTCTGTTTGCCTGCATTTATATGTGACATAAAGTCGTATGCAACTGAAGAGGGACCAAAGAAATACATCCATCCTATTGCTTTATTCAGATTTATTAGTAGAAGATTGAAATAATACAAATTATTATTCATGATAACTGTACGGTTATATTTGTTCTCAAACTTTAAGGCTTTTATTTCGCCTTCTCACAAAAAAAGAACCAAGTACGCTGTTAATTCCCTAACAGCTAACAAGTTAGCTCTATGATAAACTAAATACAAGCAACGTACAGCTGGATACTAATTTTTACTCGTTCAAGTTAAAAGAGTCAACATCAGTATATCCGGATGAGATTATCAATCAGAAAGCCAAAAAGATGGGGACAGTTATTTTACTCCAGTCTAGTTCTAACTTTTTTGAACAATGAAAATTTCCAGCAAATAAAAAGTATTTCAATATAGTTAAAATTATCGATTTTTTTTCTCAAAGTATGTCGTTAATAGTCAATTACATTTTTAACATAACCCGGATAACTTTAATGATAAATTACTGGAATGTCATATCGTAAATGCTTTCAATTGATCATTGTAAGAGTAGCTAAAAATCCAAAACAGCTTGTATTATTCATGGTTGGATTGTCTTTGGGTTGAAATAAAACCATTAGAAGGAAACAATTTTAATAGATAGCTACCTGTTTGTCGTGAATTGTAGTTTGTCCTTAAAATTCAATGAGTCATCTACTTATTTCTAAGTCTATTACATATCCTGCTTTCTCATTTTACTTCATAGAAAGTTCTATTAGCGATAAACGTAAACACTTTTATATTACATCCGTTTTAGAGACTAAACAATGAATACGGAACTAATATTCCCTTGGTTCTGATGAATTCCTTCAATACACATACTGAAACTGAAAAGGTTTTACGCAAATATCAGCAAGTTAATGTTCAAATTTTGACATTTTTACAAAGCTGGTAAGTGATTTTATTGATAAATAGAAAAATGTTCACTATTTAATCTTATTTACTAACGAGATGAAACATTCCGACACTTTCAAGTTTTATAATTTTAAAAGTGACCAACTTGGTCTCGTGTGCAGTTACGAGTATGAGGGCTAATATCACTTCTCGGCTGCCCACACCGTGGAAAGGTATTCCTTGAGGAACTTGAAAAAGAAGTTGGATTGGTGTTGGTCATAACTACCTGGGAGCGTGATCACAGAGCCCAAGGGACAATTGCTTGAGGCCGGTCACGCACGGCCTTTTTGTGGGGGATTTTCGATGTGTTAGCTCCGTTCTTCAAAGGACCTTACCGCCGGAGACGGGTAGCCGTGGGATAAGGCGAGGTGTGCATTTTTAGGGTCGACCTTTTCTAACCCCACCCCTCCTTGTGGGAAGGCAGCATTTCTGTTATGCTGAATGTCTGAAGAAAACACCTTACTGCTGTCACACCTCTGTACAGTCAGCAGTACGACTTCGCCTTCAGACCTTGGGATTGCTGCTTTTAGTTTTGCCGCTCTTCAACCGACCTGTCTGACATGGTAGAACCTTGAGGAACGATTGTTCCAGCCAGTATAGCTCGATTGGTTCATCACGATAGGCAAGCCCGACCACCACGTTAAGGTAGCAGCAACGGTCGAGTTTTAGAATAAATAATAGACAATTTTTCGAATTCCATTCAGAGAATTTCCAACACAAACAGATTCAAGTCGAATAAACAATAAAGTGTAAAAGGTAGTAGAACTATAAAATAATGCTTATCAATATTGTACGCTTTTGTATCCTATTCCATTCAGAAATTACTTGTCTAAGAGGATTTGAACAATCTTGACGGAATAAAATCTAACTGCAAACCATAGTTATTAACATTTTAAAAGTTTGACTATTTTTGCTAATTTACCATTTATATTTTGATTTTGGAAAAGTGAGTCTAGTCACTTTTTCTTTTTTGTCTAGCTATCCTCGTCTGAATCGAGAGTCATTACTTCCTATTGCTAAATGTGCTGGTCAAGAAAGTCATGACTCTGGAACAAAGACTTCTAAAGATATGAACTATAATCCTGAAGAATGGTATCCTCCTGGACATGGTGATTTCTATCGTAGTTTTGTTGCTTGTGGATTAGCTGAGAAAATGATAGCTATTGGTAAACAATGGGTTTTCATGTCAAATATTGATAATCTTGGGGCAACTGTTGATCTAAGTATCCTTTCTTAATGACGGTAGTTATCCAAATGTTTTTTTAATACAAGTTATGTGTATCGAATTCAAGTTTTTTGGATGTAAATTATCAAATTTATTCGACAGGTTATAGATAAAGTTTATATGAACATTCTTCAATATTTAAAAGAATAGTTTGATAGAAACGAGGCCAAATTACGTATAAAACTTATGTATAATTTATGTATTATGAAACAAAACTAATCAAGTACATGTTGAAACTAACTCATAAGTATTTCAACATTCCCAGGTAAAACAGAATGTCATTGTTTTCAATCAACTGACTGTAGGTTAATTAAAAATGAAGATCAGTATGATGGTGGGCATACTTCAACTATATCAGTATTGCCAACTACTTTCTAAATAAGATAATCCAAGTTGAAACATATAATACTTATTCAGTTTTATATTTACCAAGTGAATATACAATATTAAAAAGTAGTTCATTCCAGCCCCCAAATGTCCTGGTACGGCCGAGAGTGGGGAGAGTCCGCTCTCCCTCTCCAAATGCTCTCACATGGCCACGCGTATATAGTCTCTGCCAGGGAAGTCTCACTCACTGCCTTTTCGTGGCGGGGGGGGGTTGTTTACAAAATTGAGAGGACGAAAAGCGAATGTCCGGAGCTTTACCCGGGTTGGTAGACACTGCGAGTCCACCTAGGGGAGTTGGAAAACCCTGATTCCAAACCAATGGTACACATAGGCTCCAGTATCCTGGCGTATGAATCAATCGTTGGTAATCGGCTACTCACTTTACTATGAGATTAAAATATAAATGCTTTTTAAAACTATTTTCCTTAATTTACACCCATTTTAAAGATATTCTAAATTTTTTGATGAATAAAGAATTTCATTGTGGCAAACAATCCCCAGAGTTTGTTATGGAAGTAACTGATAAAACACGAGCTGATGTTAAAGGTGGCACATTAACACAATATCGTGGACATCTAAGACTTTTAGAATTAGCTCAGGTATACTTTTATTTTACTTGATTATATTTACAATATTTTTCAATATGACTGAAGAGATTCAAATTCTACAACAAAAAAAACATATCATTTAATTTTCATATGAATTCTAGGTCCCTGAAGAACATGTTGATGATTTCGCTAGTGTACGAACATTTAAGATATTTAATACTAATAATCTTTGGATTGATTTACAAGCTTTGCATCGTAGTGTTAAACAAAAAACTCTACAAATGGAAATCATAGTCAATCCTAAAACTTTAGATTCCGGTACGAATATATTACAATTGGAAGAGGCTGCAGGGGCTGCTATCAAGTCATTTAATGGTGCTTTCGGTAAGGATTAATACATACGTATATATATATATATATATATATATATATATATATATATATATATATATATATATATATGGTTATGATTCAATGTTCTTGGCCATTAATCACTCACACATGACTTCTAAATGTTCAGAAAATCAGTTACTTGATATTTCACAGTATTTTACCAATTAAGCCGTTGTTATGTCTGTGTCTGGGGTGCTCTCTGTTATGTACGTGCTGGATCTTTCCTATCTATGACCCTACTGCTTATGCTTGGAAACGAGCACTGTTGAGGTTCCCACGAAGCAAAGTAAAAACAAAAAGGGTGATATAAATGATGGTTTAATAACTGAAAAAAAAACTGAAAACAGGTCCTGAAAATAGGTCATCCAAAATTATGCCATCATTAAGCTAAGGACGCTCATTTACACACTGATTTTAAACGAACATGATAATTAGTAAGTAAAGACCATATAAGTGAAAAGCTAACTAGGGTTACTGTAAAACACATACAATGTTCACATATAATACATAGAATATAATTGTCATACTGGAGCAAAAGTTCACACTTGTCATACTGAATGAAATTTACACACATAGTGACTTGAAGTAATGTTACATCGGAAAATATAAAACCAATATCATACTGATCAAAATTTCACTTGGAATAAAAGTGATACCACAAAATGCTACTATGGATTAGAGAAAGCGTGAACCCGCCTTCTTATCCTGACTTACCAACCATTTATTTAGATCAGGTAGTTAGGTTCACGAATATTACTGAATGTAAAATGAGGTAGGCTTTGTGTTTCTCCACAGGAAATCTTTATATTGGTAACAACCAATTTCAATATTTTTTAGATATCGTTAATAAGTTATATTTAAATGACGCCACTGGGGAGTCGATTGTTAAGCGTATTTATTTTGAAAAAAAAACCAATGGATAATTAGTTGCTTTGATGGTAGTTTATTTTCGGTCAAATTAACTTTCACAAGACCGTACATATCTTTCTTTTAATGAAAATAGTTCATTCATGGATAAACTAATGTAGTTGCAGAACAGGATTACTACATATAAGAAGTTTTATAGTGTTACTTTTCTCTAACAAGAGTGAACTGCCTCATGATCACCGGGTAAGTAATAGTGAGGTTCGACGCAGGGTATTAGGAAATGATGGTAAATCAGTTGATGAGGTCATGAATCTTCATCGACTGAGATGGCTAGGCCACGTGTTACGTATGCCTGAACACCGATTACCACGACGCGCTATGCTGACTAGTATTAGCAATGGTTGGAAGAGTTAGGGGCGGCCAAACCAAAACGTGGCATCAGTGCTTGAATTCACTAACTTCTAGTCTGAGCCATGTTGGCAGATGCGGACTACCTGGTTGGGGTCCGCGTGACTATCGTAACCGATGGTTGGAGACTCTAGGTGACATGACTCAGAATCGATCACAATGGCGTAGGTGTATACACTCTTTATCTTCCCTTAAACCTTGATATTAAAATTGCTTCATATCTGTCTTCCTTCCTATACAACCTATCTTTTATATACTACCACCACTAAATTAACTATTTCTATGAATCCGGTGATCATCTTGTTGTGATAACGAGGTATGGCAACTTGGACCGATTCATATGTGTGCCTGGTCCTACGTTGTAGCTGACTGACTGATTATATACACATTCTGGTTTCATTTGAAAGACACAATTTTACTTGTATTATTTCAGTCGCAACTTTAAAGTATGTTTTTTCTTGTTAAAAAATTGTTTGCTAAAACGTAATTGTCACCTTTTTTTCAGGTGTTAATGTTCCACGAAGTCGTTTCCTACCAGTTAAAACTACTTCAGATTTATTGTTAGTAATGTCTAATTTATATGTATTAGATGGTGGAAGTTTATCATTGTCTCCATTGCGAAGTTTCCCATCTGTGCCTTTAGTAAAACTTGGTAGTCATTTTAAAAAAGTCAAAGATTTTTTAAGTCGATTTACAAGTATACCAGATCTACTGGAATTGGATCATTTAACTGTATCCGGAGATGTATACTTTGGAAAAGGAGTAGTTTTAAAGGTAACGTTCAAATTTAAAGTAACTGTATTATAGTTTTGATTTTTTTTATAGAAAAGAATTCGAACTTTAATAGTAGTATGTACAGAACACAAGGTTTATACTATTATGTTTGACCAAGTGGTAACCCTATGAACTTTCCTAAACAGTACCTTACGAGATGCAAATAATTAAATAGAGCGAAAAGTTTGAGAAGTAATGGGATCGATGTATGTTTATCTTAATGTTAGGTGGTTAGAGATATTCAGAAAAATACCTTGGACATAGGTCTCGTTATAGCTGGGACTTGTTAATAAAACGTACTTGTATTCGTATGGGAATATGGTACTCTCTTAAATATTACTACTAAGCTATTCAGTCCACGACTAACCTATAAGACTTAAATATTTACGTCGCTTGATCTCCAAGTAGTAACCAGCGACATGTCAAATCATGTAGACTAGTGGCCAAATCATAACTTGATTGATAGAATTATATTTGCAGAACTAAATGACCACTAGAGAAACAGAACATTAATCACTATTCCGTGATTAATAAATCCATGTTAATCATCATTTTATTTTGAACGGTATTCTCAGCGAAACCTAAATTTTAAAGGACAGATTCATTTGCAAAACTCGCATTATACTTGCAACTTGCACAAAAGCAAGTAGTTTGGGTTTGGAGAGCAATAGACAATTGGGATACGCTCATATGATTTCGATCACTAGGTATTGTTTTTAAGGTGTTCTCTAGATTTCCACTTCTGTTACTAAGTCGCTGTGATTTATTTCAGATGATATAGAACATAAACCAGTTTCAAATTTTTAAATGATTTCTTTTTGTAGTTCACACCACGGACTGAATGTAGGGAATTGTTGAAAACCAGGAGACATTAATGGCGACTTATTCCAAGCAGTGATTCTCGGAAGTCTGGTGTGAAACCGTGACTAGTGGAGTTCAACCAAGTCGAGTATAAGGTATTTATTCACCAATGACATATAAAGATGGTTGTACAATACTGCGAAATAAAGTTACATATGTGAACAGTTGAATGACAGCTTAATGATCTAAAGGTTAAACACTCGCCATTATATCTGAGAGTGATGAGTTTGTTATTCATTGGGGTCTTAGATATGCACCACTGAGCAGTCTCCATGCTAGAATGAAATAGCTATCCAATGCTTCTTGGTTTTCATGCTATGGTCAGTGTATGATGCTAACCATAAAATTCAAGCAGAGATGGATAGTAGCTAGCAGTGGAATCCAGGACGCACGCCACTTCGTCCTATTTGGGACTCGTCAGATGGATGTACGTGCATCTCAGAGTTGATGTTCACTCTGGGACTCAAACCCAGTACCCTCGCTTCAAACGTCCTGGATTCCACTGCTAGCCACTTTCCACCTTTGCATACAATGCTTGTGAATTAGGGCAATATCGAGGCAATACGCACAGTATACACATATGCCAATTAGAGACTGACCAGTTGCAGTCCTAAAAACATCAATGGGAAGATTCAAACAAAGAATACTAAATGAACATCAAATTTTCACAGGATTCCTACACTCATTGCAACTGTTTGTTTTTTCTATTCTTTCAACGCAATTTATAATAAACTAGCTTCTTTCTTTTCCTTTCAGGGTACAGTTATTATAATTGCCAATTTTGGTAATCTCATTAATATACCACCAGGTTCAATATTAGAAAATAAAATTGTTTCAGGAAATCTACGCATTTTAGATCATTAAATACGATACATTTTAAGTCCGATGAAGCATTACACTTTATTAATATATAATATAACACATTAGGACAATGTACACGTTCATTTTGGTGCTTTCATTATCACTATTATTATTCTTATTAGTGTAATTCATTTTAATATCCATTCAATTTTCTTATTGATAACTTCATTTCATTTTACCCTGATATCTAAACTGATTCAAGTACATATAATTTATACTTTTTGAAGCTTTCATTGCCATTGGATGGAGAATGATGATCTTTTTTTGCATCATTTTGTTTATAATTTTAAGTAGGAAACACACTACAAATTTAAATATAATAATAATAATATTGTCATTTTACTCGTGATTATTTATTGGGATGGGGGATTTACGCCTGTTACCCCTCGTGGAGGAAGCATAGGCCGCTCACCAGCTTTCTCCATCCAACTCTGTCCAGGGCAATCATTTCCAGTTAACATTCATCCTTTTCATATCTGCTTCTATTTCCCGGCGTAATGTGTTCTTTGGCCTTCCTCTTTTTCGTTTCCCTTCCGGATTCCAAGTTAGGGATTGCCTCGTGATACAGTTTGGTGATTTCCTCAATGTATGTCCGATCCACTTCCAACTTCTTTTCCTAATTTCCTCTTTAGCTGGAAGCTGGTTTATCTTCTCCCATAAAACGCTGTTGATGGTAGTATCCGGCCAATGGATGTTGAGTATTTTGCGTAAACAACTGTTTATAAATATTTGTACCTTCTTGACGATGGAGATTATTTATTGAGATCGGATTTATTTGTTATCATTTAAGTATAACAAATTCTGTTGGGTTCTGTTAATTGAATATTAAAGATTAAACTTTTTATTTTCATAGTTGAAAGCGTGAGTCAATTGAAGCTAGACCACCAGGGAAAACCTTCAAGCACTGGACGGTCGTTTCGGTATATTGTGGGACTCCTCAGCAGTGCGTATCCACGACCTCGCCTCGCGAGATTCGAACCCAGGTCTATCGGTTAAGTGTTCTGGCACGAGACTAGTAGGTCCTGGGTTTAAATCTCGCGAGGCGAGGTCGTGGATACGCCCTGCTGAGGAGTCCCACAATAGAACGAAACGACCGTCCAGTGCTTGAAAGTTTTCCCTGGTGGTCTAGCTTCAATTGAC
>NC_031496.1:30038735-30073843 GCF_000237925.1 Schistosoma mansoni
AATTTTATATATTGTGATATACCTTTTTTCACCGAATTTTTTTTCTCAGGATATATTTTAATTAGACATCTTTCGTTGAGCTATATTACTATGACAGGAACACTCACCCACAAGGTCTTTAAGTTAAAGTCTATTCCCCCTATTTCGATTCAGTTAACGCCATTTTGGCCCGACAATATCGAGTCCTGGTTCTGCTATGCAGAAGCCGATTTTTGCATGCACGGAATCACGGACTCGCGCACACGTTTCCTCGCGGTAGTTAAGGCGTTACCGCGCGAGTTTAACAGGTACGTAACACCTAGTATGTTTACTAGTGATGTTTCCGAACCTTACGAATCGCTTAAGCTATCGATTTTAAAACGAGGAGACCTAACTGATCGACAACGGTTAGACCAACTCCTTAACAATATCGACTTACAACATGGTTCTGCGACGGACATGTTGCTTAGAATGAGAGAAGTCATCGGCCAACGAACTTTCGATGATGGCCTATTTCGACAACTTTTCTTGTCTAAACTCCCTCAACAGGTGCAGGCAGTGCTTGTTTCATTTCAAAACAATGCCATAGATGAACTAGCTGCATCTGCCGATCGAATCTTGGAAATCACCAAATTTTCTAAGGCCGAGGTTTTTACTACGCCCTGCTGAGGAGTCCCACAATAGAACGAAACGACCGTCCAGTGCTTGAAAGTTTTCCCTGGTGGTCTAGCTTCAATTGACTCATGCTGATAGTGTCTGGCCATCGGATCCGAAGTATCTTGCGTTTTTATTTAAGTTTTCGTATAGAAGTTGATTTAGGTGTTGATTAATTTATTTGACTGAAATTTTTCTTTTATAAACAAAGGGAAACTGTCACTATTATCAATTTGTGTGACAGACGAAGGTAATTCAAGCGTGAAATGATCACTATACAGGTTGTATATGTGTGTTTATAATTTGTGCCTACTTTAAAATGAATGAACAATTTTGATATTATTCGTAAATTTGTCTAAACAGTATGAAAGGGTATGAGGAAATGTTTTCAGTATTTTATATATTAACACACCTACTGAATGTTTTTCGCTCTATTATTAATCATCTTAATCTAACAACTGGACTAAAGTCTTACTCAAAGATGTCTGTTCAACCTAAAATTTCAGTCAGTCAGTCAGTCACAACGTAGAACTTCGTACGTACGTACATCAGTTCGAGTTGCCATACCAAATTAGCACAGAGAAGAAGTTGTCGATTCAAATCCCATAGTGGTAGAAGTAGTAAGAGTATAAACATTATGTGAAAGATTAGGATTTGAAGATGTTATTCAAGGAGTATAATACAGTGAAATAAATTTGAAAAGAGAAAAAGGATAGGGACATGAGGAATTCAGAGAATTAGAATTCGGTAGAACACAAAGAGTGAATGCACCTTCGCCATTGCAAACGATTTTGAGCCATGTCATTCAAGGTCTCTAACCATCGGTTGCTATCATCTCGCGAATCTCAACCAGGTAGTCTACACCTACCAACATGGCTCGGTCCACTTGTCAGTGACTTCATGGAATTGTGCCACGTTTTGGTCTGGCCACCCCTAGCTTTCTTCCAACCTACTCTTACACCATAAAACATCGCACGTCGGGGCAGTCGGTGGTTGGGCATACGTAACACGTGTCGCAGCCATCTCAACTGATGAAGTTTCACTACTTCATCAATCGATTTGCCATCCTTACCTAGTACCCGTATCCTAACAACTGCATTACTTACCCGGTGGTCCCAGGATATACGAGCAATGCGTCGAAGACACCTATGATCGAATACTAGTAGCCTACGAATATCCTCTACTTTTATCGGCGATGTTTCACTGCCATAAAGTAGGACGGAACGAACTGCTGCACAGTAAACTTGTCCTTTTGTTGCTAAAATTTAACAAAGCAACAACATATTTTGTATACGATTACTAATAATGAGTCGATTATATCAAAATTCGAATAGAAGGAAATCTGAGATAACTAATTTTCGATATCATAAAATGGAAGATGAGAAATATACCTTTGATAAATAACAAATTACGTTCGTTGGTTAATGTTTTATATTTTACTTTATCCCAATCATGTCCTGGTAAAGATGCTTGATCATCAATTAAATGAGTCTCATTATAGTAATGATTTGATTAGTACAGGATTGTAATACAATATATCAGTAGAAATCAGCTTAAAATGATGAATTCAAACGACAGTAAGGAAAGAGATAAATATTTATTTATTTATTATGCAGATTAAACAAAATAAAAGTAAACCCGAGCGAATTCACATATGGATTGTTGAAAATTTTGGTAACTGTGCAAATACGAAGTTTTGAATTGATGATTTATCTGATTGACGATTGGAATTGTTTTCAGACTTCAGGAATTTACTTTGTTATTTCCCAACTTATTCTAGCCATATCTCCGCAAACATTTAATAAACACTGAGCTTGATTTCTTGAAGTTGGTCGAAGAACAACAACTTCACTTAAGTGATATGATAACAGTGCATTTCCACCTAGGCTAGTTGTATGGGCTCCAACAACAGCTTGTACTTCAGCTAGACTTGTGTGCAAGAAACCTGATATACCACCAACCTGTAAAACATATAACATTTCTAAATTTATTCAAACAGTTTATATTTTACAAGAAATAAATATGAACACTTATATTAAAAAAAGTCATTGAAAACAGAAAAGAGTACTAGGTGTAGCTGCCTGGTTTTATTTTGATGATGTCACACAATCAGACAGAGTCGGATCTAAAATATATGGATCTTAATGCTAATGGCATGATACCTAACAAAACTATTGAGTTGTGGAGCGTAGTTGTTTATATTTCTAACTGTGTATGCCAATTAGTCATTAGAGAGTGGTCAATGTCATGTTTGCCTGGTACTTTAATGCTGATTGAATTCTACCGACCAATGTGGCCGTTAGTCTAAGTGACTCAACATCGTATTTTGATATTAGAAGGCGCGAAGGTAGGAAGCGTTGCTATTTGTCACTAATCTAGAGATGTAATCTTGAGGGGATTGATGGTTCCCACGGGATTCGGACCGGAGTCACTGAGCTACTCGGGCTACAACTGACCTCCTTCAGGGTTTCCTGATGAATATTTCTAACTACATTGATGTTTTGTATTGGGAAATCAAACTGTCTGTTTATAAAATCAATTCACAAACATACTTGTTGTGTCCCGGTAACAATAGTGAATGGTAACTTTGGGATCCATTTATGGACCAATATTATGCATATATTTTTAATCATATACTTGCCAAATAACTAAATTGTTCGTATTCATGTTCCCCTTGTCATGAGCTTTATTTCGAACTATGAATTATTATTATACGACTTACCATTCTTGAGTTATCCTTAGTCTATTGATTACTGCCTCCCACATTCACAGCCACATTTGGCTAAATCCTGTACACATGTTATTTTCTATTTTATGGTACAATGTGGTCAGTTTGATTGGTATATAAACTCAGTGTGTTTAAAATATAATGATTCATACCGCAGAGGCTGTTCTGGACTTAACTGAATGGGCTACGCAGATAGCAGGACCGATACGTACTCTAGACTGCTCGTACGGTTTTCGTGTGTCACTGTTCCAATCGATAATTCGCTGCTCTCTGATTGAAGGTTTTATCACTTCAGACATTAACTGTGCATCCACTCGGCCACAAGTTATAACAATGATTTAATTAATAATGAGTACGAACATTAAAATTAATATTTTGTTCGATAGAAGACTGTTTCGGTTAAATTACTTGCATAATGGAAGTTAATTATAAAGTGAATAATTGAAGTATACCTAATTTACCACGAATACTAAATAATTAGTGACTAAGGTTTCATTTCAGGAAAAAAACACAATCTATGGAGAAAAAAGCTATACGCCAAGAATTTGCCATCATTAATTTTGCAGTCGTTTACCATGATAGGTTTTGACACCGCCGACCTCTTTTTCTCATACTCTAATGTAGTATGAACAAAGTGATAATCATAACATCGTTATATCTATAGTTTATTTGTATAATTATCATTAGAAAATATATTAGTAACGAAAGGAACTTACTTCCCTTAGATCAGTCGTTTCTCTAACAAAAAAGAAATCCAAGTTACCAAGATAAGCTTCAACATATGTATTCGGTATTGATGACAATGGTGTAAGTATGCAACCGGATATATGTTGTTTATCGATGAATTGTTGTTTACACTGTTTTTGTTCAGTTGGGATATCGTCATTATTTATCATCATTCCATCAGTAGTCCTCTAAATAAAAAAACATCAGATATTGTGGAATGATAATAAATTACCTTGATTGGAGTACCATTACTATACTAATAATGCCTGAAATATATGATTCATCAAGTGATAAGATATTATCTCACTAAAATTAAGTTTTTTCATAGTTGAAATCATGAGTCAATTGAAGCTAGACCACCATGAAAAACCTGGAAGCACTGGACGGCCGTTTCGTCTTATTATGGGACTCCTCAGTGGCAGTGCGCATCCACGATCCCGCACTCGCGAGATTCGAACCCAGGACCTACCAGTCCCACAATAGGACGAAATGACCGTCTAGTGCTTCCAGGTTTTCCATGGTGGTCTAGCTTCAATTGACTCATGATTTCAACTATGAAAAAAACTGAAATATCTACAAAAACCCCTTCTGATCTAAAATTAAGTTATTTTGATATTTTCGAATATGTTATCAATTAAACGAATAAGCTAATGGCTTATAAATTAAACACATCCTGTTCGATGGAGTGAAGATACATTGCAGGATCACTATTATATGAAGAAAAAAAAATGGTTACCCTGAAAACGTCATTAAGATATACTTAACATTATCAACAGTAAAAACCAGTAAACAGATAATATTGTCTTACACGCAGAATGTCCGTGAGACAAAAACAGATTATCAATGCCACTAAAAATAAGAGTTGTCTGTAAGTCCATAAAATCTCTACAAGCAACGTTATATAAGTTAAATGATGCAAAGACAATCCAAACATCATTTATAAGATAGACCTTAGTAAATTCCAGGACTACATAGGACAAAGTAGTTATCTTCTATCTCTGAGTACACGTGAACAACAGCTAACTGTGAAGTGCCACGATGTAGCTTCATCTATATCAACGCATGTGGACAACTATCAACATGAGTTAGACTAGGAAAACATTGAAATATCGGACAGAGGGAAACACAAAGAATGTTATGAAATTTTCAGAAGTCTGATACTCCGGTCAAGCATCAATCAACAGACATATTGGAATTAGAATACATTAATTAATTGAATCAACCTTTCTTGTTTTTACATCGAAATCGAACCAATATACCAACCAAAAAGAAAAAGGATAAACAACATGAAGGTTAAATATCAGGTGGGGAGAGAAAAAAAAGTTGAAACGAACATGCTAACAAAAGCTACATGATTGTGGACAACAACAAATCAAACATCAGTTAAACATAACGAGATGTTAATTGTAAAGAAGTTCTAACAGTTTACTTCTTTTTGAAGCATGTACTGCTGGTGGTAGCTAATGTAATAAATTGGAATAATAGGTTTTGAGGATCACAAAGGATTTGTATTAAAGTTCCGTCTTAGATATATTTTCATGAACAATTTAAATCGTAGTCATACGTTTACTACTAGCTGATGTCATAATAAAACTGTATTTTCATTCAATTTTGTCAATGAAGGTATGATTACAATCTAGCGCCTGTTCAACTAAAAAATAATGCACCAACACCATGAGAATCACCTAGATCATATTCGATGAAAGAAAGAACAGTTATAACAATCATCCTACATCCGATTTCGATTATGGTTGATTTTAGTTAAGCCCTTTTATTAACTTACTTAACAGATATTGTCATTTGAATAGTAACAATTCGCATATATCTTTGTATTGTTATGATCACTAGAGCACATGACGAACTCTAGCCAAAACGTTGACTGTTTAAATATCATTCAATGACTCATCCTCCTCCTCATATATGTATGCACTTAAATTCTATCATTAGCTTTTGCTTTGTCTTTCTGTGTCCTTATACAATTTGACTATAAATCCGCCTATGTGATTGCTCGCGCTTGCTCGCTGATACTTACTCATGTGCCTGCAGCTTTGTGGCCTGCGATATTTGATAATAAACTGTAGTTGCAGCTTCTCTTTGCCTTCTGACTTCATGCATCATTGATATTGAGGTGAAAGATTAGGGAAGCACTGCACTACAGAATTGGTAAACCCGACGTGATACGAACACATAGCTTTCTGATATGGTGTCAGATCCTTAGCCCCTACAAAAGTAATTAGCCGCATTTGGAACATGCACCATTTCTCTACACACTTATTTGTTCAAAGTTTCTCATGATGTAGTATTGTTATGGTTATACTGATAGATCAGTGAGTAGTAAACAATGTCATGTTATCAAAAAAGTATGTAAGTACATAATAAGATTAATAGTTTATGATAGTTTTACGTTGTCCTAATTGTAAGTTTACATTGAATTCATTTGACTGTTGATAGCGTTCATAAGTTACAGTAAGTTAATAATGTAGTTAGTACTCACTATCGTACTAAAAAAATGACAGATTTACAGAGATTAACATCTTTTATTTATGGTGCGCTTCGATCTTCTTGTATAAGATATTTATAATCATGTGACTTTTCAAGTCTGAATAGTAGAGGGGACATAGTGACTGAGTTTTCTTGTGTTTTATCTAGAAGTTGAGGATAGAAAGAAAAATCAGTCCTAGCATATAAAGTAGTTAGTTGTATTGTAGGAATTAGTGTGAATAAAGAGAAAAATAATGCCATAAACGTTATATTAGTAGAGGGGAGACGTGGTGTTGAGAGGTCTGAGATTTTAACCTTTGGTTTGGAATTTCAAATCCAGTTCCATCAATGCTGGTTCTGATTTCAGAGTAATCATCAATGACTTCATATAGAAAAGTAATTTAAACCCCTTGAATTAATCCAGTAGAACAAATATTCACTGTAACACAGATGAACAGAAAAGTAGTTCTAACAATGCTAAATGATTGGGAGCAATTAATTAAGAGTTGCAGGAGGTCATCAGTTCGTCCAAGATTGTAAATGCACTCGTTTGACTGGAGTTGAACAGAGCTTCCATTTGATTACTAAGTTACAGTGAAGTCTTAAAATTTATCCATAATTAAATCTATTAACTGACTAAGATGACGACTTGAAAGTAATGTTAATAATTAATCACAAAATTTCATTAAATTTAATTCATAATATTCTATCTCATAAACGCGAACAAATTCAGGTGAAGATAGCCAATGTGGCGACAGCCTCTGCATTAGTAGGCCTAAATATACACAAGGGAAAAACCAAGATCTTGAAATACAACTCAGAGAACACCAACACAATCACATTTGATAGAGAAGATATGGAAACTTTCACATACCCTGAACAGCATCATCGATCAACAAGGAGGATCTGATGAAGATATGAAGTCGAGAATTGGCAAAACAAGGGCGGCATTCTTACAACTGGAGAACATCTGGAACTCAAAACAATTATCTGTCAACAGACATCGAAGTCTGAATTTTCAATGCAAACGTCACGACGGTCCTACTGTACGGAGCTGAAACATGGAGAACTACTACAACTATAATCAAAATGGTACAGGTATTTGTGAACAATTTTCTATGCAGGATACTTAGTGTCCGTTGGCCGGATACCATCAGCAACAACAAAATATGTCAGATAACAAATCAGCTTCCAGATGAAGGGGAAGTTAAGAAACATGTAGTGCCTTAGCTTCGTTAATCAATCATCTTGATAACCGATATTATATAAATCCCAACGGTGTTTGAATTCAGAAGACAACAATAAGCGGCAACTACAATTTACAAGCGGATAGCACAGATAACATATCTACAGACACATGGAGCGGATTTGAAGCAGAGAGGCAAATATGTGTATGAGAGCGAATATAGAGGTGAATTCATAGTCAAATCGAATAAGGCGCAGCTAGGCAAGGCAAAGGCTAATAATGGGATTCATATATATATAGGAAAGAGAAATGCTCATCAAGAGATACTTAAGCTATCAACATTTAAGCTAGAGAGAGATATGTGCGTTGGCTGTCATGTGATCAAGTGTACACGTTTATACAGACAAGATAGTGATACAGAGAAATATGCGAATTATTGCTGTTTGAATAAAACTGTCTGTTAAGTAAGTCAATAAAAGGGCCCAATAAAATTTAACCATAATCGAAATTAACCGTAGGAGTGTTGCTATAAGATACGTTGGAGGTGGATAGTAAACAGATTGTGAAAATCACCGAAGTGCATCATGAGGCATGCATTAACTTAGAATTTTAAAAGTAAACAGAAAAGAGGAAGACGTAGAAACACACTGCGTCGGGTATTGGAAGCACACATCAAAACGACGACTAGCAAGTGGAAGGAATTACCCAAGATAGAGTTCGGTGGGGAATGCTGGGGAAAGGCTTATATTCCTTCACAAGGAGTAACAGGCTTAAGGAAGAATATAAAGCCAATACCAGGGGAAAAAACATCAGTTTGCATAAGACAATTCGAACATGTGAATCACCAAAAAAAATTAACTTCTCATTATAAAATATTATCGAATTCTATTTAATAATTGAAAACATTTAGTAATACGTGACCTTAAACAAACCAGATTGCTACGTTTGAATCACTTGACAGCACATAATTAATAAGCTATTTTATGAACATTTTAAGTTCATCATTTTACATCGCCTAGTTTTGTTAAACTGGATTATAGAAAAAAATAAACGTATACTTTATTTAATTGTATCAATAGTATATTAAATACGAAATTGATGTAACAACTTGTTAGGCTATAAAGTTACTTACAATGTATAGCTTTTTCTCAGAATTTCAACAATAAAACATCAGTCAGTCAGCTACAACGTAGGACCAGGCACATTTATGTATCGGTTCAAGTTGCCATACCTCGTTAGCACAACAAGATATATGAAGTAACAGGTATATGTATAACCCGATATATATAATGCATAATCTGTTCACTGTTCAATAACTCATAGTGTATTAATTAGATAGGGCATTTAAAAATGACTGATTAGTAAGCAGTGGCCAGTGTTATGTTTATGTAGCCCTTTTTGGTACTAATCGAGTTCTACCTATCAAAAGTTTCGATGTGGATCACTAGCTTAGGTTGGTTGGGATAACGTGGATTGTGTTTTGATGTTAGGAGCTGGTTAGAAATCATGTTTGATGCTAGCTTGTGTACTAATCGAGACTTATAAACAACCTTCAAGGAGTTGATATTCCTTATGGGATTTAAATGTGAGTTAAGCAATCTGGGAGTCTGAAGAGTTACCACAGTTATTCGGATTGTCTCAGATTGTGAATCTGGGTATTGTGAATTCGGATAACACAGAGAACATCAATTTCTTCAAGATCCCAGACAAACGTTGTTATAGAGTACCAAATAGGACGAAATATAGGTCAAGAATGGATTCCTGGGGACTGCTATAACTACTAAAAGTTTCGATCAACATTTAGGACTAGATAAACGTGAAATTGGTCACCATTCACTAAGAAAGAAATTGTAAGTGATCTTTTCAATAAATATGAGATCCGATTTTCTAAGATTTTAGTGAAAACTGAAAAAAAACCCATCACGAGGCTCATGAAATATTAAAGGGTATTTATGCAGGTGATACTAAAGCCAAACAGCATTTTAGTGATCTGTAAACACTGCAAGGATGATACAGGGGTCAAGAAGACGATCAACGTTCCGTATTAATAAAAACATCAAACATGTACAATCTTTTGCGTATTTAGCTAACTGATTTACTACCTCGATAATTGTTCATGAACTGAATCTAGGAAAATCGTTTGTGAACACAATTTTAGAAAAATTGGGAATGATGACATGGTAGTCCATTTCTGATAATTTCTAAGGAGACGGAGGGTTGTGGACAAGATTGATGCGTCTTTAACTTTGTAAAATAGTTTTTACGACGTCAGCTGATGTATTAATTAAATATATTACACAATATATACAATTCATAATACATAAATAGATAAATCAACTTACTTTGCCAAGACTTCTTGATTTTAAATCACTTTTCAATCTAGATAATAATGTAGGTTTATGTAAATGGAATTTTGAACGATTTTTTATTGACGCTTTTCGTCCATTTGCATTGTCATCATCATCAACGTCAAAATTACCAACTGAATTTGAATTGTGATTATTATTGTTGCTTGTAGAGGAAGAACTATCATTGGATTGGGCATTGAACATTGTATGCTGCTTTTCGTCATTTCTTGTTATTGATGAATTGGTTGGATGAAGTATCATACCAGTAGCTATTATCTTCATTACGAAAATATCAATAAATATGAATAGACTCTATGGTGTATAGAAATGTTACAGTATATATGTTTATAAACTTCTCCAAGTTAGGAAGATGACCATTAGTCCTCAAGTTTACATCAATCCATAACGAAAAAGTAACCATAATTTGACGTCAGAGTTTGGTAACTAAGTAGCTCTTGACTGAGACTAAGAAGGATGAAACTATATGATGCATAAATCAACATAAATACTTTATTCATTCAAGTTGAAAGTATTAACTACAGGATTCTATCCCACTGAACTAAAAGTAGTGTGTTCTGGATATCACACCTGAAGGTTGTGAACTCATGGATAACCCTTGTTGAGTGGAAAAGTAGTACAAAATAACTGTTTCTTGCTCCCTATCTCTCTTTAGTCTCCAGCGTTTCCACTAATGACATTAAATTCATCATGAATATTATCGTTAAAAATATCTTAACAAACTTATACTTCAAATTTACTTAGTATTGTTTGTTTGGATCTTCCCATTGATGTTTTTAGGACTGTAACTGGTCAGTCTCTAATTGGCATATGTGCATACTGTGCGTATTGCCTCGATATAGCCTAAATTCACAAGCATGGTAAGTAAAGATGGATAGTGGCTGAATTTAAAGATATTTCTGTTAGTCATTGTAGGGTCAAATGAACTTCTAGAATTCGTCAATGGAATATTGGACGTCGAAGAATTAGTACACAGTTTAGTTTTTTTGTTTGCGTTAGTATGTTGTAAACAATCAGATCAATATTAATTTTCGATCCAATTTGTCAACATAAATTATACACAAACAATACTTTGAATAAAAACTGAACAAATCACCATTATACCAAGCAAAAGTAACCATGCATATTTTAGTTTTATTTACATAAAGAAACATTAAAATGAAAAATGACTAAGTATTTTACAAATAACTAAAATAACAAATAGACCATTAATAATTCTGTATTAAGTGGTTTAAACTAAACATATTTTGTATAGCTTAAGATAAGTTTGTCATATACACAAAGTAGAACGTGGAACATGTGCACATTGGCTCAAATAGTCACACCCTAATAACATAGTGAGATGAAATTATCAGGGCAAATCCCAAAGTAGAGGTAGTAATCGTATTAGTGGTAATAGACTGGAAACAGAAGATAAGTTATTGATTGAGATCATGAACCAATTGATGTTAGACCACCATTGAAAACCTGGAAGCACTGGATGGCCGTTTTGTCCTATTGTGGGAATCCTCAGCAGTGCGCATCCACGATCCTGCTCGAGCTGATTCGTGTCGAGTAGAGACAGGTATCTACCTCAGTACAATTGGAGATGGTCGCGAAATCTTGTGGATCGGTTGAGGTTAGACATTAACACTGATGGATGACGGCTCAGTGGTCTAAGAGGTTAAGCGTTCGCGCGCGAGACTGAAGGCCCTGAGTTCGAATCCCGCGGGCGGGAAGGATTGGTGAAGTGAACAAGAAAATTTGTAAAGCAATTGAGAATCTTAGATTCTAAGGCCAGTTAAAAAAAGAATGCACCTGGGTCATCGTGGATGATTGTATGACATGTCTCGCAGATGTCAACCTAGTGGTCAGTACTAACTAACAGGGCTCAATCCAACAGTCAGTACCTTCACTGATTAGTTTCGAATGTCATTAAGTTTGCAATAAAATTTGATTGATTCTAATGCATTAATTCCAAAAGAAAGAGAAACTTAATAATTTCTGAATTAAATAAAACGAATGTTCACGTAAACAGTAAAAAATTAGAACGGATTTTGTTTTCAAAATTAGTATAACTCGATGGTAACTTTTTTCAGCAAAAAAGGAAACTTTGGACGAATGTTTCATTCTAGTTCCACAGAAATCCACACCAACGATAGAATTAGGAAAATTAATAATCTCCATAATTCTTCGATATTAATAGCTGATCATGAGCTCACTGGTGACTAATTTAGAGAGATAATTCTCATAGTTCCTGTAAGAAGCTGTGACCAGTGGAGTTAAACTGTATCAGATGTGTGACAAACATCAGTGGTAGTGGATGACAAATACACAATCTTTTGAAATGATTGAAATGAGAAATTGCTGGCTATTGGATTGCCGACTCGGTAGTCTAATGGTTAAACAAGACTTCAATATCCTGAGTTCGATCCTCTATGAGGATGTATTAAATATCATCTGCAAAGTTTACTGAGCTATCGCCAAACCAAGGTGGAAATAAATAGTTTGTAAATATTAGGTACAAATGAATTCTATTTTCTGGGGTTTTGCAATCGTTTTACCAATAAAGGTATAGAATGATGGGGGTATTAAGCGAAATGGACGCAAAAAAGCAAAAACCTTTTGGATCTTCGACCAACTTTTATTAACAATGTACATGCAATAGAAAGGATGTCTTAGCTTAAGCTATTTTTTCTGGAGCAACAAATAAACTAATTTCAAACGGTTAAAATTAATAGAAACAGTCACAACAAGAAAGGCCAGAAAACTAAAGTCTACATGAAATGACTGATATTATTTGACCACTAATATGATGATACTTGTCTTTTTTTAATTGGCTTAAGTTCATGTATCGATACCAAATCAGTACATCCTTAATGATGTTTTCTCATATATCAATCTATCAGTTAGTCAGTCTGTCATAATGAACGTAGAGTCTGGCACACATGTACCAGTTCAATTTATTACATCATATCAACATGACGGGATGAAATTATTAAGACAAATACCAAACTTGTAGAAGTAGTAACGATATCAGCGGTGTTAGGGATTTAAAACATAAGGTCTGAGAAAAGAAAAAGAGTAAGTGGATCTAAGTTATTCCGACCAACTCTGAGAAATCACCCAACCATTGGTAACGATAATCGAAGGATCAGAACCGAGTAATGGGAACTAACCAACAAGATCCAATCTAGCAGTCAATGACCTGCTTGATTGAATTCAAGTTTTGGTATGATCATCCTAAGCTTTCCTTAACCTAGTTCTATGCCATATAAAAATGACCGTCAAGGTAACAGGTGGTTAAACATATATTAATATTACATAACTGATCTAACTTAATTACAATTTGTAGAGATTAGTTTTATTTAAAGATCATTTTTACCAGGGAAACCGAATAGGAAATTATGATCTATAAAGTCAGTCGAGTAGAAATGAAATGAAGTAAATTCATATCGATTATACATGAAAATGCTCATGCTACCATTTTATCAGCATTGACAGTGTTAAGATAAACACAAGTCACCGTGTTACGGCATAGAAAACGGTTGAGAACTAAAAAAGGACGGTTAATCGTTTCTGTTGGTTCAGCGGCAATTTTTTAAGGTATAATTTAATGGTGATAAAATTATTATTTATTTAAACACATATATATTAGTACAAAAGGGCACCAGATACATATGCGCCACACTAATGGTGATAAAATAGGTGAAAAGAAATACTAAACTACAAAGAATGAAGATGTTTCAGCAAAGAAACTTTTCTTTTTGACTAAATCATTTTCTTAAACCTTACAATCGCATTTATAGGTCTTTCTTTACATGTGATAGCCTATAGCACAGTTTCGGATATTCTCATTAATCTATAGAGACTTTTAGAACGTTGATTTTTGCATTCGTAATAACATGTTTGACAGTGTATCACAGAAACTCATTGAGTTCCTTAACGGCCATAGGATCCTTGCTAGTTTCAAAACAATGAATTGGGTTTATTTATTTAGGGTTAGAGGTTTATGGTTAGGTCTTTGATTTCTACGTAACATCAGCTGTAACCTGAAAATGCTCTGTAGCTGCTTGGAGGAATAGATTTTGCGCAAAAACGCAGCAGGTGCTTTTTGATTAGTTTATCCATCAAATAATAGTCCAATGGTCTAAGGTTTGTTTAAAGATTAAGGGTTTAAGGATAGTGTTGATTATTTGATACATTTAACATGGTCACTTTTTTAATTCTATGGTAGTGAAAAACAATTTTTCATCATCTCTCTAAACTTTTGAAGCTCGTATATAAAAGACATTTCTACTGTTCATTAAATGTGATTTTTGAATTCCGTGCAGAAATCTAAAAGTCATATTCTTGATTCTTTCACCAATGATGTTGGGGTTTGAACCTGTGATTTATAGGTTGAAAGTTTTATTTACTTAGACTTATGTATTTATTTCAACACATAAATATTGGTACACTGAAGCACCAGATACATATGTGCCACACAAATCTCATTCGATTTGTGTAAGGGCTGTGATGCTGCCCGGGTGCCCAAACTGAAGCAGGTGGTTTATTTAGAAGGCCCACACTCCGAGCCTTTGACCTGACCCACAAGGCAGTGGAGTATTGTAAGGAGATGCAGTCCCATGGTAGCCGATGACCAACGATTGATTCATACGCCATTTGTTCCCTCAGGATAATGGAGCCCATGTGTACCATTGGTTTGGAATCAGGGTTTTTTTTCAACTCCCCTAGGTGAACTCGCAGTGTCCACCAACCCGGTTAAAGCGCCGGACATTCGCTTTTAGTCCTCTCAATTTTGTAAACAACACCGTTGCCACGAGAAGGCAGTGAGTAGGAATTCCCTGTCAGAGGCTATATACGCGTGGTCATTTGAGAGCATTTGGAGAGGGAGAGCGGACTCTCCCCACTCTCGGCCATACTAGGGCATTTGGGGGCGACTAAATAAGATTAAAATAGAATGTATCTTGATTACTGAATTTCAAACATTGATTATTTTCCTTACATAATGACAATAAGTATACCATTAAAAAGTCAAGAATACACATATAATAATGATAACTAATTAACTAACTTGTATATGTTCGTCATCTGTGAATGATAAACGATAATCTAAAGCATTTATTATACATGGTATATAATGACGAAATCGGAACCAAGTTAATTGATTAAATTCACGTAATGCTTTACCTAAACTATTTCCATTTATACAATGTAAAGTATTATGTTGTTTAGTTTTTACAATACTCTGGTTATAATAATTATTATTATTATGAATAGATAAACTATTAGAACTAGGTGAAGACGATGGAGATGATATGAAAGTACTTGTACTTGATGTTAATGTAGTTGTTGTCATTTGTTCGCTATTTGTTGAATAATAATAATCATAATAATAATTACTACTACTATTATTAATATTATTATTACGTGTTGTAGGTGTTTGTGGAAAATTCAAAAGTATTCCAGAATTTGAATGAGTTAAATTCTGATAATTTTGTGTAGATATATGCGATTTCATTGACGAAGTTACAGTTGTCGTTGCAGATAATGATGTAACAATTGTTGTATTCAATAAATGATTTGATTCCTTATAATATGTGGGTGTAAAAACAGGAGTAGTATTGTAATTGGTTGAGTAAATAGATGTTTCAAAAAATGAATCCGGTACAGTTAATTCAGTTTCATGTACACGTATAAAACTATTTGATTGATAGTTCCAATTAAAGACTTCATTAGAATTCATTGAAACAGGTATGGATGAATGGATAAACACTTTAGAATTATTTAATGTAGAATTATCATTATCATTTATTATTGAATTGTCATTGGATATTGGTATAGATTCCGTAGTTGTAAGAATTAAACCTATAAAAAAAAGGAAAGATTAGCTACTTTGAAACGGGTGACTAAAACCGGAATCGGAATTCAATTCTTTACAGATTGATCTCACTTGAGGTACCATTGAAACCTGTGAATATCTGGACAGTTGTTTTATTCCAGTATGGAACTTCTCAGCAGTGTGTATCAGCAACCAAATAGTATTGGATGATCGTCCCTCTATATTGGCAAAATGATTAGGAGTGAAAATGTAATATTGGAAACCAACGCAGATAGTCCCACGAGTTAGGTGCTCGATTTCTTGTAAAGTCGTGAGTGAGCACTTAATTAGAGTTCCGTACTGTGATGAAACAGTTGTTCAGAGCTCTAACTGAAAGCAATCTGCGACAAATATAACCTATAGATTAAACCAATCTCTGCAAAATTCACTCAACTAAACTATAATGATTGATTTGTTAGATATCATTCCTTCATGACGAAACCTTAACTAAAATTAGGCACTCAAAGAACTTGTTCTCACCAATTAAGAACTCTGTCATCTATTCTTAGGTTTAGACAGTTAGGTAGCACATCATTATACGTCACATAAATTCCCACTTGGTTACTACGATTTAGTTAAATCAATGATTTAATTGAAGGTAAATTCACTAAATCAGTTTATTTTCCAGGTATACTGAGACAAAATGTGAGCGTCTAAGGTGAAGGGATTATCCGTATGAACAACATAGGTAATTGTCAGTCAATTTTATCAGTCAGTCAGTCACAACGTAGAACTTCGTACGTACGTACATCAGTTCGAGTTGCCATACCACATTAGCACAGAGATGCAGTTGTCGATTCAAATCCCATAGTGGTAGAAGTAGTAGGAGTATAATCAGAAATCCAAAAGATTAGGGTTTGAAGAAATTATTGAAGGAGTATAGTACAGTGAAATAAATTTGGAAAGAGAAAAAGATCAAGACATGAGGAATTCAGAAGATTGGAATTTGGTAGAACACAAAGAGTGAATGCACCTTCGCCATTGCAAACGATTTTGAGCCATGTCATTCAAGGTCTCTAACCATCGGTTGCTATCATCTCGCGAATCCCAACCAGGTAGTCTACACCTACCAACATGGCCCAGTCCACTTGTCAGTGACTTCATTGATTTGTGCCACATTTTGGTCTGGCCACCCCTAGCTTTCTTCCAACCTACTCTTACACCATAAAACATCGCACGTCGGGGCAGTCGGTGGTTGGGCATACGTAACACATGTCCCAGTCAATTTTATACCATCTGGTTCTTTAGGTTCGTGTACTAATATATAATTGATGTGTTTCTTAGACTTATGTAAATCTACTCCTTTAACTTTCCAAACTGTAATACCATATAAATATCTTAGTTTTCAAATTCAAAGATTGATATCAAACCCAACAGTGTTTTATATTGATCACGGATATATTGTATCTTAAAACTAATCATTCAACATTTCCATATCACTAATTTGACTAACTTTTCGTATATATGTTTGATGAATCAATGACCAGTTTTCATGAGTGTGTAGATTTGAGAAATACATATATATATATATATATATACATATATATATATATGTTACTACCATTGAAGTAACTACATCTATGAATTTGGTGTGCTAATGAGGTGTGGCAACTTGGACCGATGTATATATGTGCCTGATCCTACGTTGTAGCTGACTGACTGACTGAGACGGAAAGAGAAATAAACTATATGTTTCCTTTACACTACTTGATAACACTTTTATACTACTCTTAGTTTAATAAACAAACAACTATGAATTATAATTTCGGTTAAATGGATGGCATATATTATCCAAATGTGTAGCTATCTGTATATCATTCATTACCAAATTCAGTTCATCTACTAACAAAATTTAAAAAAAGTTTAACACAGAAATATATCAATTCTTTTAGCTCTTACTTGATCAAATGATATTCACTTATTACAATACATACTAAGAGATTAAATTCACTTAGTATTGTTTGTTTGAATCTTCCCATTGATGCTTAGGACTGCAACTGGTCAGTCTCTTATTGGCCATATATGCATACTGTGCGTATTGCCTCGATATAGCCTTAGTTCACAAGCATTATAAGCAAAGATGGATAGTGGTTAGCAGTGGAACCCAGGATGCGCGTTTCGTTGTTCTATTTGAGACTCGTCAGCTGGATGTACATCCTGGATTCCACTGCTAGCTACTATCCATCTTTGCTTATAATACTAAGAGATTGTTATTATGGAAAAGTGATGGATGGTTAAACGAAGAAATAAAATAGAAAAAGAAATTTACCTTGTGGTTGAAAAGGATCTTGTAATAGAACAGCTAATTCTTCAATTTCTGGTTCTCTAGTTTCAAGGAATAATGTATCATCAGTATTATGTGAATGAATTAAATCAGATGTTGATAATGTTGATTGTTTAAGATTATTTATTGTTGCATTACTATTGATATCTAGTTGACTGAATTCATTTTCAATGAATTGAAGATGATTTGTACAATTGTCAATAGTATAATACTTGTCATTCATTGTGTCTATTTCAAATTTATCATGTTTTGTTAAGTTACTTTGATAATCCATATCCTAAAATGATAATTATGTAAATAATCACATATACATATATAATTAAATATTTAAAATGGGATTATTATTTTTTTTCCCAAAGTACATTTTAATATGGATTAACAACAATTAGTTAGCGATTTTTTAGCGAGTTGGTTTTCTACGGGATGGGGATTGTCAGTACAAGTCATCATTTCATTTATTTGTGTGAGGGTTGAGGGGGCCACACACAGAGCCTTTGACCTAAAGGTCTAACCCACAAGGCGGTGGAGCATCGTAAGGAGATGCAGTCCCATGGTAGCCGGTGACCGACAATTGGTTCATACGCCATTTGTTCCTTCAGGATACTGGAGCCCATGTGCACCATTGGTTTGGAATCAGGGTTTTCCAACTCCCCTAGGTGGACTCGCCGTGTAAACCAACCCGGTTAAAGCGCCGGACATTCGCTTTTCGTCCTCTCACTTTCGTAAATAACACTCCCGCCACGAGAAGGCAGTGAGTAGGACTTGTGTGGCAGAGGCTATATACGCATGGCCATGTGAGAACATTTCGAGAGGGAGAGCAGACTCTCCCCACTCTCGGCCGTACCAGGGCATTTGGGGGCACGGGCTGGGGTCGCTAACCCCATGCCCAACACTCCTCCTTTATCCGGGCTTGGGACTGGCAGAAGCCCCCGGAGAAGCTACAGGCGGAGTAAGTAAGTAAGTAACAACAATTAGTGAGTCGTAGAAAACAAAAGATCTATAAACAGTTTTATTTAACTGTAGGTTTATCTTTAGAAATCTACAATAATGATTATTTATGTTGTCTTATTTGAGAAAATGAATCTATCAGCTTAAAGTTTTGCGGTATAATGTTTTTAGATTATTTAGTTGAAAAATTCCCTTGTTTTCAATGGTTCTTTAGCTGTTGGGATCCTGGAATGAAAGTTACTTTCAAAGTGAGGTGGTGTATTTTTCACTGGCTACAGTGATTCAGACAACTATTACGTATGATTAACTACTGCCTAATTCTGTGGGGAAGGTTTTTTGTTGCAGGTAGGGAGAAAAATAAGGAAAGCTAAACCAAAACTTAGAATCGATCTATTGAGTTGCTAATTGGTGAATTGAGCCTAGTTGGTTGGGATCCCCGCGATTATCATAATCAATGGTCGGATGCGTTGAGAGACAGGTCAGGATTGGTAAGAATACTATAGGTCTGTTTACTCTTTTCCTTCTCTTAAATCTCATGTTTTAAATTGATCTTATATCTTTTTAATCCATGAATTCATTCTCCATTTTCGAACTACACTGTTACTACTTCCACAAACTAGGGATTGTATTTTGATAATTTCATCATATGATGTAGTAACTTGAACTGATGAACATATGCGCCATTTACCCAACAATAAGAGCCTTAAATAATCTATGCAACAACACACAGTGGTCCAGTGTTTATTGTTTATTGCTAAGTTGATACATTTATCATTATCTGTTTGAAGAAGTTGTTAAGTGTTTGGTTTTAAACGATACTGTAGAATCTAATTTAATTTAGTTTAACCGATAATTTCTAAAGGTTGTAAACAATCTAGCAAACATTACAATTTGAATTCATAAATAAGAATTATACTTTGTTGTTCTCTAAATTATTGATTAGCTTAAGTTAAACGGTAACTAAAAATCAGAAAATATTGAGTAGTTTTATTTTGTACAAATGGAATCAATACATTCATGATACAACAACACGATCATTATTGATTTGTTTATTTAAACACATAAATATTGGTACGAAGAGGCACCAGATATATATGCGCCACACAAATCATTCGATTTCTGTAACGGCTGGAATACCGCCCGGGCGCCCAAACCGAAGATGGTTTTCTTAAGGGGCTACACCCCGAGCCTTAGACTTAGAGGTCTAATCCAAAAGGTAGTGGAGCAACGTAAGAGATGGAGTACCATGGTAGCCGGTGCCCAACAGCATGTTCACTGACCATTTGTTCCCTCAGGATCCTGGAACCCATGTGCACCATCGGTTTGGAATTAGAGTTTTCCAACTCCCTTAAGTGGATCCTATATATCCATTATTATTGATTGTAAAATAATTTTCATTTTAAAACAATACATGGTATTAGGAAAACGATTATTGATATTCCGGACAGATATCTTTACAGAACATTTTATTTCATTTATGAAGATAATAAATCTTTTTGTATCTAAGCCGATTTTGTGTTGTGCTTTACTTGACAACAAGTAAATCAACAGTTTATTGCATCTCTTAATTAACATATCATTCTGCACATATAAATATATTGTATCGATTGTACAGTTTACAAATAAACATTGAAAAGTTCAATATGAATAAAATCAATTTAGGATATAGAATTGTGACAAGTTTGTACTGAACATAAAATCAATAAGTAAGGGGAGAAAGAGAGATAAGAAGACATATATATAGGTATGATTTTAAATGATCTGTTTTGTATAAAATTTTCACACATAAACATACAGACATAACATAGAAAGTCACAACATAAGTGGGCGTGGGGAAAGGTTGCGCCACACCTCTTATCACCACAACGATAAGAAACTGATATGAATGAAAAAATATACATAGCAAAAATAACAGTAGCAGAGTGGTAAATAACATCGAATATGAAATAATTTTAAAAACCTTTTGATTGTATAACAATCTATAAGGGAACAATACCCTATAATACGATCAGATTACGCACATTATAAATAGTCGACTGTACCAATGGGAGCTTAATTTCACTACAACAATCTTGTGTGAACCTGTGTGTGAGCCACGCCTTATTGTCTGGAGACCAGTGATAACAACCAATTATTAAATACCATTCGTTGCCGAACTCCGTCTGGAGCCCTTCTAGAGTCAATACTGATTCAATGCTCGGGTAAAGAAGGTTGAGCACGGAGTTAGGAACCCTATCCCGAAAACAGAACCTTGTTAAAAAAACGCTGACCAGAAAAAAATCATCATAACTACCATAAGTTGACGGCTGAGCGGTTTTAAAGTTAAGAACTCTCTGTGAGACATGAAAGTACTAGTTTCGATCTTCACTGTGGTAATGGGTGCGCGCAGTGCTGAACAGTCTCATATTAGAATGAAACAACTTTTCAGTGCTTTCTGGTTTTCATTAGTTACCTAAGGCCAATTCATTATGTAAACTATGAAACTCAACAATTTATAAGAAAAAAAATCAAGGAATATGGAAAAAACAAACAAATAGTTTAACCTCACGGGAATTCGATACAATTGACGACTTTTTTTCAGATAGTCATCAATTCTCCTTCTTAATCTTTCGTAACCACATCGATCTTCAGGGATTGCTGAGGACTGTAAAATAAAGATTAGATATGAATTACAAATGTAATACAAACAGTAGGAATTAGAAATCGGCACTTGCAATACAGATCAAATTACTACTATGGACATGATAATCCAATTGGACTACCATGATAATTGACGAGAAACTTGGAAGGAATAACAAACTTTTTTAAACGAAATCATCAAGCATTTCTTAATATGTAATTTTAGCCGCCTTAAGGGTACAAGTTTGATAGAGAACAGACTGAGAGTCACTGGGATATTGTAGGGACAGCCCGCGGTGAACTCAAGGAAGCTCAGAAAGAGCAGAAGACAGCCCATCTAATCATCTTTTGGAAGAACATTTCAGAATCTTGATATATGGCTTGCCGATCGGACAAATGATAAAGGCCACTACATGAGGATTGGATGACTGTAATGACTTCGTTTTTATTAAAAACTAAAAATACATGAGGTTTTAATCAGAAGAGACTGACTTCAAGAGATATTTCCTTGAGTTCTAGTGGGAAGCAGTGACCAGTGGAGTTCAACCAGGTTTGTTGTGAGATAACAACTCACTGAAGACAATTGGTGAACGGTTGCTCAAACATCGTGGATCGGTTGAAGTTAGACATTAACACCGTTGGATGCCGGTCGGCTCAGTGGTCTATCGGTTAAGGGCTTTGGCTTGAGACTGGTAGGTCCTGGATTCGAATCTCGCGAGTGCGGGATCGTGGATGCGCACTGCTGAGGAGTCCCATAATAGGATGAAACGGCCGTCCAGTGCTTCCAGGTTTTCCATGGTGGTCTAGCTTTAATTGACTCATGGTTCCAACTTTGAAAAACCTGAGGTTTTTTTTATCATACTTGACACTATTTGGAATAAGATTCCTTCCCACTAGTATTTTGACTTGCGACTTGGGTTTCAAGCGCTCAAGTGCTCAAGTTGAACGCGGTATAGAAAGAAAAATATATAAGTTCTAGATATAACAGATATAGACAAACTTAAAATCAATGACATCGATTATTGGTCTAAAAACCTATGAGAAAAATAATCAAATCATATAAGTTGGATGACAAAGTTTTCTTACTTATAAAGTAGTAGTTAGCTTAGAGATAACTATATGTGAATGACCTAAAACACACGTAGCTTACTTGCTTAATGAACTTATGCTAATGACAAACTAAGGTCAACCATACAAATACCATGAATCTAAATTATGACCAAATTTTGAATTCTCTGATATAACTTCTATTCATTTTAATCCTTAGAATTAATATTGGACTACACAGACTACTTATTCAGTATTCAATATTAATAAAAAGAAATAGACTGAAAATTTTGTTGTTTTGATCAATGGTGAATTACTTACACTCACCTGTAAAGACGGAATAATTCTAGGAGGTGGAGGTGACGGTAAAGCACCAATGTATACACCAGTACCAGTCTGTATTAGGGGGAATCAATAAGTGAAAATAGGAACAAAATAGATAACAGGATATGTATACTAAGATGTTTTAAAACTATGAAAACAAACTGTGTGAACCAGTAGAATTGCTTAATAAAGAGAGCAAGTGATGAAACACTATTCCTGGATTCTACTACCAGCAGTATGCCTAAGTTGTATATATGCTAACTAAGACTGATTAGTATTCGTTCTTGGATATCAGCAAAGGGATAATTCAGATTATTACCAATATGAAGCGACCAATAATTAGTGGAAATTTACATTTAAATTCAGCAATTAAATAGCGTTGAGTAGTATAAACAAAACAGGATATTTTGATTTATACTATAGCTTCACTTAATTGTAGACTATTCACTGTTAAAAGAAGTTAACCTGAAATAAATTTATTCACAAGTAAAATAAAAATTTATTTTCATAGTTGAAAGCGTGAGTCAATTGAAGCTAGACCACCAGGGAAAACCTGGAAGCACTGGACGGCCGTTTCGTCCTATTGTAGGACTCCTCAGTAGTGCGCATCCACGATCCCGCACTCGCGAGATTCGAACCCAGGACCTGCCAGTCTCGCGTCAGAGCACTTAACCAATAGACCACTGAGCCGGCATCCGATACAATAAGATGATTTTTATAGCAGACAAATCATAGCCCTACACATTTGCTAATGAGAAACATTTAAGGATTGATGATGAATTTGATGAGCGAGAAAGAGACTCTCTGGTTCTACAAAATATATTGTTTATGGTTTGATAACATATCATGCTGTACTGATCACCGAAATAATATTGTCGGGTAGTATGTGAATTGGGGGGGGGGTATTTAGTTGAAGAAGGCTTATATAAAGGCCATTCAGCTTGAAACCCTTTGAATCTGTGATATAAATCATACCATTAATCAGATGGAGTTCAAACAGAAACCCATCAACGTGACTTCATAGACGATACCGAATGTTTTTTTTTGCACAAAAAGGATTCGTTTTTCTAGAATATAATCAGCTGTTTGTTCAAAACATTCATTCATGTAATTGTGTACAAAAATCTAATTTCCTCGTCGTTTGAATCAAGTCTTATTGACGTGAAAATACCAACGTGTCACTAATGATTTTAATTGTATCGAAACGATTATCTAATCACTATTTCAGTACATAATACATGAATGCTAAACTAAACGTTTATCATGGAAATCAGAAATCGATCAATGTTGGACCACCATTAAAAACCTGGAAGCACTGGAAGGCCATTTAGTCGTAGTATTTGACACCTCGGCAATGCCTATTCATTACCATACCCATGGAAATCGAAATCAGGACAACTGTTTATAAATGCTTGTACCTTTTTCCTGATGATTGTAGTAGTTCTCCATGTTTCAGCTCCGTACAGTAGAACTATTTGTCTTGACGTTCGTATTGAAGGTTGTGAATTTGACATTGGTTGACAGTTGTTTTGAGTTCCAGATGTTCTCCAGTTGTAAAAATGCCGTCCTTGTTTTGCCGATTCTCAACTTCACATCTTCATCAGATCCTCCTTGTTCATCGATTATGCTGTCCAGGGTGTATAGCAGCTCAGATACAATTGAGTTTGTTTACATCTAATCTGGTTAAGCCCTTTTGTTAACTTATTTGATGGACAGTCATACATACAATAACAACCTATCTATACCATTGTACTTTTATTATATACGCTTGAACATTGCTTGCTGCCTACGCATGTATTCATTCCGCTAGCTTTATTATTAATCGCTTAATTGATCCGATGACTCATGCTTTTCCACTTATATATATATGTACATCTCAATCCTGTTTACTGCTTGCTCTCTGCTCTGCTCTACGCTACACCGTATTGTACACGCTTACTCACTCATTCGGCTCTCACACTCACTCGCCTGCTTTACGGCACTGCTCTTTCATGCTTGCCTAACGTGCCCGTAATATTGGATACCTGTGTGTGGTTCAATAACAAACGCAATCAGCCCTTCGTATTCGCCTTCTGATTTATACACCGTTGGGACGTTATCGAGTAACGGTTATCAAGACGAACAATATACGAAGTTAGGGATAATATCGAATATCGACCACCACAGGTGTATAAAAGTTTCCATATTTTCTCTATCAAGTGTGATTGTGTTGGCGTTCTCTGAGTTGTATTCCGGGATCTTTGTTTTTCCATTGTGTATATTAAAACCTATTGCTTCAGAGGCTGTTGATACATTGACTGTCTTCACCTACATTTGCTGCTGTGTATGAGATCGGAGGGCTAAGTTATCTGTGAAGTTCAAATAATCTAGCTGAATCCAAGCTGTCCATTGTATTCCGTGCTTCCCTTGAGACATGGTGGTCTTGATAATCCAGTCAACCATCAGAAGAAAGAGAAAGGCCGAAAGTAAACAGCCTTTTCTGACTCCGATACTCGCTTGGAATGTATCTGTGAGCTGCCCTGTATGCACAACTTTGCAGTGTAGCCCGTCGTATGAATCCCGTCTTTTATTGATGATCCAGATACAACGAATTGTTGAAGAAGGCTTCATAAGGTTCTCCTATCCACACTGTCGAATGCCTTCTCATAATCAGGGAAGTTCAAGTATGGTGACGAGTTCTATTCAATTAATTGTTCAACAATGATCCGTAATGTTGTCATTAAGTTGGTACATGACCGATCCTCAACAATATACATACAGATATATAAATATATAATATTCATCATTGACTTACAGCGATAGCAGCAATCATATATTCTCCAACAGCTATACGATATCTCAATCCAAACAAACCATTCATATTACGTAACTAAATTAGGTAAAAATAATAGATATGTATATATCGATGATAAGACAATAGGGGAATTTACCCTCAATTTCTGCATTAAACGATAATGTAGTTCATAATCAATGAAGGGGAGAATCTATAAATGTGTGGAAAGAAAAATGAGTGAAGTGAATAAGTGGGAGTTAACCAAATGGAACCATACAAACAAACAAAAAAGAACACAGACGAAACTAACCTCACTTAATTCACTTGCTGCCACTTCACCTTTAGTATCTTTCTTTGATCGACAAACTCTAAAGAAAATAATAACACTCAGTTTATTTAGTATTATATGCTTAATTACAGTGGTGAATGTGCAGGAAAAAAGGTGCCCGGTTCTCATTTTAGAAGCATTTAATTTGTGAATATTCAAGGCTATGTGTATACAAACTTTTGTTAAAAAGTAATTAACTGCCATTTATATTAATTTGTAACTGCTTATGATCAGTATTGCTCTCATAGCGTCCTTTTTCATCTTTGATAGGTGAATTCTGTAGAAAATACCTATCATTTCTTCAAAGATTAGAGGAGGAGAAAGAGGAAAATATACAAAGCATCGTGGTCCAGAATTTTGAACAGTCTACCTTCGTAATAATAATAGTGATAGTAATAACAATAATAATAATGGTTATTGAAGCAATTAACTATTCTGAATTAATCAGTAAATGATGCTTGATGGATAGCTGGGTATTTTCAAGCCAATTTTATTTATTTATTTAAACACATAAATATTGGTACAAGGAAGCATCAGATACATATGCGCCGCACAAATCTCATTCGATTTGTATGAGGGTTGTGGTACTGCCCAGGTGCCCAAAATGAAGCAGGAGGTTTTCTTAGGGGGGCACACCCTGAAGGTCTGATCCACAAGGCAGTGGAGCATCGTAAGGAGATGCAGTCCCATGGTAGCCGATGACCAACAATTGATTCATACACCATTTGTTCCTTCAGGATACTGGAGCCCATGTACACCAATGGTTTGGAATCAGGGTTTTCCAACTCCCCTAGGTAAACTTTCCGTGTCCACCAACCCGGTGAAAGCACCGGACACTCGCTTTTGTCCTCTCAATTTCGTAAACAACAGTAATGCCACGAGAAGGCAATGAGTAGGACTTGTGTGGCAGAGGTTATATACGCGTGGCCATGTGAGAGCATTTGGAGAGAGATAGCTGACTCTCACCACTATCGGCCGTACCAGGGCATTTGGGGGCACGCTAAGTTTATAAAAGGAAAAATTAACCAGATTTTCAAACGTAGTGGGATAAGTGTTCTATAGATAGATTAATAACTGTCCGTTAGAGAGTCATGAAAAATCTATAACTTGGGACATGTGTGCCCAATGAAATTCGAATGTAAAACTATAATACTGATATCGAGCAATGATCATAATAAGTGAATTGCACAGGGACGAAGTAATCTTAAAACATAGGATTCCGACGAAGATGTCGAATACATGGGCTTTTTATATTAATACAGATGGTTTTTGAATTGTATCACTTGACGAATTCAACTATAGAATACGATGAGATATAGAGTTTGATCAGTTCAAGATAACATGAAGATTGAGTTTTTGTCATATTTTTTATCCACTTTAATTAACAATCTTGATTTAATTTTTTTTTCCAATCAGTAATACAAAATTGGTAAATCTCTGGGAGAATAAAATATTGCATGAAGTTGTGATTGAGGTTCAGATTAGTGTACTCAGCTTGAAGTCATATTCCGAACATAAGGGCTAGTGATACTAACCCGTTAATCAAACCGAAGTAGGGGAAGTCCAATTCGAATAAGTTTAAAACTTCAGATCAGTGCATATCCATGAAAGAATATACACAAGATTGAGCTTAATCAAACGTTCGGGCTCAATACCTTAGCATCACTGAATCGGGAATAAATAGTCTATGTATTTATCAAGATAAAACAGGTAGGGAACGATTTCATTTCTGTTAGTTAAACTACGCCAAATACAGTTTCTTACTACAGATTCCGGAAAGTTAGTCAATAGTAAGGACATAACTGTTATTAATTGTAAAAGATGTATGTGGAAATCCATGAGTTTCCTAGTCATAATCATCAACTGACCATAATTAAACAATCACTTGGAATCAGAAAGTGATGGATAGTTGTTTTAATCTAATGTGACTCCTTAGTATTAGACATCCACAATAGTTGAAAATAAAATTAAAAGCATGTGAAGACTGATCAGTGAATAATAGATACAGAATTTTACAGTACTCTGGTTACAAATAATGACTGCATAATTTCCTTTACGAATAAAGTTCCGTGGGTTAACCTGTTGTTATGTCGTCGTACCTCTGAGACGCTTGGGTATGAATCTTGATTTTATGAGCATACATTAATCAAGTGACCAAACGACGTTAACTATATCAAATATTCAAATACATTTGTAACAAGTGGTGAAGATTTGTAGCTTGCACTAAAATGGCTGTGGTGAAATTGCTTTTTCTCAGCCAGGTCATTTAAATGTGATAGCTTTCACTATCTTTCCAAAAAAAACATCATGAATGCAAACATAAAGAAAATGAGACATTAGATGTTCTTGTAGAAGTAACCAACAGCTTAAGCTATATTAGTTTAATGATAACAGATATTAGTTAACATTATAAATAAACTTTGTATATGAAGGATACTAAATTTATTATCATTTTTAAAGAATAGACTGACATCTTTCAGTTTATATATATATTTCATAGACTAACCGTGCTTGTACTAGAGCTGGATTACCAATGATCACTAGTTCTGGAGGAAAGTCTGATGAAGAAAATAATAAATCCGGAACATTAGCCGCTTTACATATAGCACATCGTGATGAAGTAACAGGAGAAGTAAATCGATTAGGATTTGTATCGGATGTTGATGGTAGATGACATATGTGACAATTAGGTCTAGTTCATTAGAAAACAATTGAGGAAATAAACGTTAAACAAAATAAAATATTCATTCAAAAAGTCAATACGAGATTGGTCGGAGGTAAATTCAATGAATGGTTTGTTCGCATACAGCAATAACTGTGAATGTATATTGTAATGACCAGCTAGTTTGTGATGACTTTTACTAACTATACAATCTTCACAGAGACAAAAGGAGGTTAGATATTCTGCTATGCAGCATTTTCAGCGGCTTATCTGAGTAGAAATTTCAAATAAAGGCACTTGAGGGACCAGAAATGAACTCAGGACTCTACAATCACTGAAGATTTGGACATTAGCCTAACTACAGAACCACTATTAGCTTATATTATGAACAATGTCTCATAAGATCTCAAACAACTCATGCATGAGAATGTGATAGAGTAATAAACACTAGTCCAGTTAGGATAACCATTATCCAGAAGTACCGTTTCATAAACTAACCATCTCTAAGCATTCTTCGTAAAGAGAACCTTATAAAAACTATCGTTCTGAATAAGATCTCTAGAATAGTTTAGTTTTGTATCAATACTGGGAACAGGTTAGTGAATCCCTAACACGTAATCAGAGTTGTTCAGCCACTTTTAAGTACGAAACAAAATTGATAAACTACTTTGAAATGAGCCACACAGTTATATCTCGCCACATTTATCAGTTTTTTTAATGTTGACAGAAAATATCTTTGTTGTAATTAGGACCACATGTTTAGCTGACTGAACATGAACAAACACATTTCCCACTCAAAAGATGTATCCGTAAAAATTCTAGTAAAGTTTTTATTCTCTGAGTTGGGCGGTTTAGTCGTAAAGTTTTCATCATTCATCTGGACAGCATTAGCACGTTTAAAATTCACTTGAGCTACAAATCATTTCTATAGCCTGGAAAAATCAACACATTTTGACGTACTACTTGTAAGTCTGTCGGCAAATGGAAATATAAAGCAAAGAGACTATAATGGCCAATAGGGTCCAATTATACATCAAACCTGATTTGATTTGACCTGAAAACCATAATCAATAAAAATCCCTATCACCTTTTCAAATATTATTATGAATAAATTCCCGTTAAACTATGGCGCAGAAAGATAGCGATATTCATGGCCATGAAAATGTTTGCGGCCATGTGGATAAATATAACGCAGAAATAAAATAAATTACTGACATCTACAGGTGTGGTGTATGCTACTAATGTCTGTCGACATAAGTAGTATGTAACACCAGTCGGAAGTATAAAACTTGACAGAAGGCTATGAAGGTCAACTGGAAGAAAACAGAAACAAAATTAGAAAGGAATCATGAATCGGGAGAATAATACAGAATGTGAAGGAGAATTGATGGAAATTTACAAATGAAGTATATAATGTATGGTTCCCATATTTTACCTACATACTCTGTAACTTCCTACCCATATGCATTGGTCGCCCCCACCTGTGTTCTTATTCATAACATAGATACTGACAGGCCGAGTAAGTTTCAGACATTGTACATTATGGTAAAGAAACATGATTAGCGGAAGACCATTGATTAGGGTATCCAAACTACAGTTCAACTAAGAATGAATACACCATGAATAGACTTAAGAACAAATGCAACACAGGAATATGTATCAACACTAATTAGTCTTGTTAACAGTATAAAATTTATTTGGTTCAGTTAAATATTCGTTATGCACATGATATTCATTATTACTTGGTTGATCTATTTGGTAGACTCCAATCATATGACATATTACCATCAAGTTAAAAAAAGTAATGCTGAACAAAACTCCATCATTAAAGAATCTTATAAAAATTTAAGAAAAGTGTTTGACTGAGTAAATTTCAAACAAAAAGAGCAGAAGACAATTGTCTAGTGAATATGATCGCTTAACTAACTTTACGAATGAAACTTGGACGATATATTGATTAGTAGATATTATACTTTTCTGGTTACTTAGTCCTGATAGAATTCTATCGAGCAGCATACAATATGACCACTACTATTACTTAACATTGAGTTTACTATTTGGAACCAATTAGTAAGAAACACTATACTATGATAGTTGTTACTTACCAGGAAGGTGTACTGACAATCTTAAAGAAGCTAACGCTCACACCACTAAGTGTGGTTGATCTAGACACTAGCAAACGTTTCCGACTACATGATAGCAAAACACCTGACAGATGAAACTGTAAAATAGTACACTGGAGTTTAATAAGAAATTAAAAGGCACAGTGAAGCAAAATGAGACTGAGTGAACCTTAGCATCGAAATACCAAAATACAAACTGGATTACTATGATAGTGAAGTAAATGGCGGGCATGAATCATCATTGCACATTAATGGACGTCAGTTAGTTTAAAACAATGAAAAACGTGACATAGGTATTCATCGGTTTCAGGTGCTATAATTTACATATTGTGCAACGACAAAAGTCAACGTGATGATATCCAAGGAAATTGAAGTATTCGCAGAATTAACGATAGTAGAAATTAAAAAGTTTAAAAATAAAATTAAAAACATGTGAAGATAATAGTGAGTAGTAAAGACCGTATTTTACAGTAACATATCAGTAAAGTATTTTTTTATAACGAACACAATATTAGGAATGCCAAACTACTACCTACCTCGGCGAGCGATGTTGTCCAGTCTAAGAGTAGGCTAAAAGCAAGCCTGGGATGGCCAAACTAATAAACTAAATAAAGTCATTAGACAATTGGACTGAGCCATACAGATGAGTGTAGACTACTTGGTTGAAGTCCGCGTGATTATCGTAAGTAATAGTTATAGATTTTGAGTGAAATGACTCAGAGTCAGTTGCCAATGAACTAAGTACATTCACTCTTTGTCTTCTGTTAGATTCATGTTCACGAAATCTTTTTATTCATTTGTCTATGCCCAATTGTTTCTGCTACTACTATTATTATTACAGATACTGTTATTACTTCTACTGTTCTGGGACTCAGCTTGGTAGTTTCATCCTTCGGTGTTGCAACTTGAATCAATGCACGTATGTGTAGGGTTTTACGTTGCCTATGAATGACTGACTGATTGAGAAAAGCAATAAAACTAATGTCTAATGTTCCACCGTACAATTTTTATCGTTGAGCTTATTGATTATTTACTGTTAATAAACTTTTAAAACGTTTAACAGTAAACAAAATGATGTACTTTAATTGTGGGTCAGATATTACATTTATGTAACCGAAACAATAGACTACTATTTATAGTAAGTCATAAGCAATGTAGAATACGATAAATATATTTGCAGTGGATCAAGTGGACACAACACATAGACACAGTGAGATCGAATGAGCAAGACAAATCCCAGAGTAGTAGGAATGTTAACAGTTACAGCGTTAGTAAAAAAATATTAGGGACAGATAATATGATTCGACAAGAATGAATTGATGGAATACAAAGTAAAAGATAACTTTAAAAGCTAAAACCTAAAGAAAGATAAAGAGTGAATGAATCTGTATCAATATGACCAATTCTGAGTCATGTTATTCGACGTATCAAAGCATTGGTTACGAAAATTGCGTGGACCCCAACCAGATAGTCTGGACCTATCAACATAGACAAATGTAACCAGTTTATGACTTCATGGACTTATCATATTTTTGGATTGAATTGTCTCACAAAAATGAAGTATTTCTTATTGCAAAAATATCATAGAAAGTGGAACCACAAGCTAAGAAAAAGATACGATGAAAAGTACAAAACTTCTAAAATACGTCATATTTACTTGACTGAGTTGTTGATATCATGAAATATTTTTTTATGTGGAAGACATTTATCAGGTGTTGTTTCTTCTTTATAAGATTCTTTGTTATATGAAGATGTAGGCGAAGGTACAGGAGTTGTTTCTGACGATGAAATATGAAGAGAATGTCTAGCGCTAGTGAAATCAGGAGAACAACTACGAGTGCAGGGCTTTTTTGAAGTACATCGGTCAATGGTTGCGAAATAATTAGACGCTGAATATAGAAAAAAATCAAAAAAAGAAATAAACATGTATTAAGTTGCAGAGTTGTCTACGAAAAAAATGTTGAAAAGTAGTATAATTAAATGACTAACAATCGGTTAACGACCGATAGAAGTAATCGAAATGTAAATTACTCATTTAGAAACTAACTACAAAACTTCAACTCAACAGATAAAAGAGGACAGAATACCCGGTCAACTAACTTAAATACATCCTTGAAAAAAAAGAGTTGTTTCCATGCTACCCTTAAAAAATATCTGTTCCCTGAGGTAGTTAAAATGAGAAGGAATCTATTCACTTGATGGTTTTTTCTCATACTAATGAAACGTTATTACTCCGAAGGTTTCTGATATACAGTGAATTTCCTATGGCTTAATCAAGTGACTTTACGTATGCCTAACCTAGGTTTTATTGTGTACAGTGAACGGAGTAAACGAAATATTCTAAATGAAGGAAACGACCGTGCACATTTCGTCCTTCTGTGTTAGAATAAGACAACTAATGAGAGCAGTAGTTGTACTGGTTTACGGTTTAGGCAACAGAAAAGTACATGATGATGTTTACAATTTTATGATAAAAGCCTAAATTATCTTTCAAGTTGTGTTTTCGGTCAAGGGAAATCCCTTCATATTTTGCCATGATTCGAGATAAGGTTTTCACTGATGGCACGTTGATACTTCTATTATTTACTAAATCAAGCTTCCTAAGTGTTTATTAACAATCATCGGTTTATTTCACACAACACACTTGTATTTAAAGCATTCAAATTACGAGTCTGTAACCTGAAATCATGAGTTTTTAAAAATTCTACTTCACGGCTGTTGAACGGTTTTCACACAGATTTTAAAGTAGAGTGTATTATGTTGTATGTTATGCAGTGAGACCAGGTAGGGTAGGGAATGTGTATGGTTGAATGCTAGAGAGATAACCGCCCAACGTTTGGAGTTTATCACCGTAACCCAACTGAGGTTAATACGCAATTAATAAGTTGTTATTTATTAAAATTTCTTTGATGTATTGACATTGATAGGTAGTAATGTGAGATCAAATAGCATGACTAAAAGCACAATACATGTGTAAAAATAATACAGATAATAATTTAAATTTGGTCATGATCATTTTTATACTACTTATAAGTAGATGATATTATTACGAAGAATTATCTTATTGATTTTTTAGCTAATTGGTCTCATGCTCACAACTTCTTTTGTCAAAAGAAGTCAAGCCAAAAGCTTTCGATCATCCTCAGTTTGATAAGATCACCTTTTTCAGTAAAAATTAAACTGAATCCTTTAAATCTAAATTTTAAGAGAGATGGAAGTACTATTACAGGTCAAAGGGTAAATGAATGTAAATTCACGATTTATTGATATTGGCTACGTAGAAATCTATCTGGAAATAGATGATGGAGAAGATACACAGCTCAGGTGTATACGAAAAAGACCAATTAGCTAAGTAGAACCCAGATATATATATATATATATATATACCATTTACGGTAGGCTTTATATGTACCCATAAACCACTGTCGTATGGCTTGTTTCTCTTATTTCGTTCCCCATCTTATTATTTAGTCTTCCTTACATATAGTCACTTTTGTTCATTCATGTGTTATTTTTCATTTTACGGTGTATTACTGTTTGATATGTCTATATATAAACCACATCTGTTTGAAATATACATAAAATAAGGGCTGGTTGCTACTTATAGTCTTAAAGGTAAGGCATCGAGAGGAACTCGCCAAGAGTTGGCCAATAAGGGCCTAGCTACCGGCTCAAGGTCAGTAGTGATGGTCGGGCGTATATATTAGGCCTGGTCAGCGGTGGTAGACTATATAGTAAATAACGGATCCAAAATATAGATAGGATTTCGATTGTTGTTTGGGCACGTAATCAATCCTATTATAGAATAAAATTACCAACCTACATGAACAACTTGTTAATTGTTTCAAAGTCATAGTCTTTTTACATTAATCTATATCTACACGTCGACCTCAACTTTAGTCAACACTTTTCTTGCATAAACTGTGTATAATTTGAGACGGTGGAGAAGATTTGTAGCTCAAGTGGATGATTTTGATGGAGTTTTGTTCTCTGAGCTGGATGGTTTGGTCGTGGAGC
>NC_031496.1:30074043-30076791 GCF_000237925.1 Schistosoma mansoni
AGCTGGATGGTTTGGTCGTGGAGCCTTCATCGTCCTTCTGAACGACATCATCAGCACAAACTTTGGGTAGAAGTGAAGTGTTTGAATTTCTCCATATGTGTTTTACAGCTTGTGCTGTGCACATCGATGTTATCTTACACTTGTTGGTAGAACATACTGACGAAGACACTCGTGGAGAAAATATAGTTGTTCTCGAGTAGAAGCTTGCCTTTTAGCGAAATTATTCTATTTTCGAACAACGAGAAGCGTACTACGCTCATATGATTTTGAGATGGTGGAGAAGATTTGTAGCTCTCGTTGTTCGAAAATGAAAGCTCCACGACCAAACCATCCAGCTCAGAGAACAAAACTCTATCAGTGTGTATATTTGTTTTGTTTCTAGTAATAAATGTCATCCTCTCAGCTGTAAGAATCTAAAACATTATTCTGCTTAATTCGTTTTTCTTAATTCTCTAGAACTTATGAGGTAGAAGAGCTTATCATATGAAATTCAAAATGCACGTTATAATGTGATTAGAATGGACAAAGAGTCATTGCAATATGACGAAATTCACCAATACAATATATCAGTCAGTCAGCTACAACGTAGGATCAGGCACATTTATGCATCGGTCCAAGGTGCCATACCTCGTTGGCACAACAACATCAACACCGGATTCATAGAAGTAGGTAATTTAGAGGTGTTAATATATAAAAGAAAGGTTGTATATAAGGATATAGTATAGGAAGGAAGAGAGATATGGAGCAATTTTAATCTCAAGGTTTAAGGGAAGATAAAGACTGTATACACCGACGCCATTGTGATTGATTCTGAGCCATGTCACCCAGAGTCTTCAACCATTGGTTACGATAGTCACGCGGACCCCAACCAGGTAGTCTGCATCTACCAACATGGCCCAGACTAGAAGTTAGTGACTTCAAGCACTGATGCCATGTTTTGGTTTGGCCGCCCCTAACTCTTCCAACCATCGCCAATACTAGTCAGCATAGCGTGTCGTGGTAATCGGTGTAACACATGGCCCAACCATGTCAGTCGATGAAGATTCATGACATACTATATGTACTAATGTTCAGTAGTCATTTTATATTACTAGTGCCGACATATATATATATATATATATTCCATGATCTAAAAACGTGAAATATTAACATATAACACGAGAAAAAAAGCCCGAATCCAATGACTTTGGATCGTTTATCCAAACACTTGACCAATTTGTTTATTTCACATGCAAAACAATCATCCTTTTTGTGTGTGACGTATTGTTTGTGATAAACATTATCAAGGCGATAAGGGTGACTTGTACTATCTATCTGACTGTCAGATAGGACTGTATATTTGTTACGGCCATACATTAATAACTGTTGTGAAACATAGTACTATCTACTCTCTACTTTCATTTACAAGGATTTGATCTTGAGCGAAAAGGAATTAAATACTTTGGATCATAGAGTTGATACTATAAATATATTATTATATTTTATGGTTAACTTTACGAACAAAACATAAACAAAAGTGAATTTCAAATGGAACGATAAAAAACAAACTAGGATACGTGAAAAGTAACAGGTCTTACAGAAGAAGAAGGCCTTACCATTAACCATGACATGTCGACATTGCGTTTTTGGAACATTATGAATAAATACCAGATAAGAGACTTTGATTTTTGGATCATAGTAGATCACTCCAGTGAGAAGTGCTTTACCGCTTCCAATGTTTTATCATTCTTAACGCGTTTGGGATAATTTTCAAAGCAACAAGGAACTACTAGATAGTAATTAGTTATGTCGAAAGATATAGATCTCAAGTAACTATGTTTTGTCTTAAACTATTATAAATTACTTTTTATTCAGTTTCCTTCCGATTACCCTGGACACCCTATTCATAAACTTCAAAAAAAAAGTTTCAGAAACAAGCCCGACATCTTATTTGTTTACCAAAGATGCATAACATATCCTGGACTATTTTTGAAGCTTGAATCTAAGTAGTGTGAAGTAAATTAGCCATGCTCGAATCATCTACCAAAATAGGAAATTTCAGCCGTTCAGGTTTAAACTTTGTAATCAGCTTGTTTATAGAGTTGATTTTCTTGTGTCAGATGTTTAGGGTAACATTAACTCCAAAACTTCAGAGGAAATAACTGTTTGCGATTATACATTGATTAAATATGATATTTTATCATATTGGTTTTGCAAGGAGACTGATAAAATTGATAACTAATTCTAGGAAACATATTTTTATTTCATATTCCATTGTGAATTTGATATTAGGATGAACTTTACCGAAAGTTTCGTCTATCTTATTTGTATGATTGAGGATTTCGGATTGGAATTTAGAAGTTACGGTTAGGAATTAAATGTAGAACTCTTATCCCGAACTGATATAAGCTATAATGCCATAATGATATTTAACCATATAGATGAATGAATTTCGCGCCAAAATCCACGACTCGCTAATTTAAATCTAAGTGGTTTATCCATAACTTGTAGTCCCGGTGTATCAAAAATTACCAAAAAACAAACTAAACATTTTCATAGTTGAAATCATAAGTCAATTGAAGATAGACCACCATGGAAAACCTGGAAGCACTGGGCGACCGTTTTGTCCTATTATGGGACTCTTCAGCAGTGCAGATCCACGATCTCACCTCGCGGGATTCCAGCCCATGACCTATCGCTCTCGCACCAGAGCATTAAACCGACACACCACTGAGCCGGCGTCCAACGCACTGCCGAGGAGTCCCATAA
>NC_031496.1:30076991-30138380 GCF_000237925.1 Schistosoma mansoni
GTCCAGTGTTTCCAGGTCTTCCATGGTGGTCTAGCTTCAATTGACTCACGCTTTCAACTATGAAAAATACCAAATCTCCACAAAACCCCTTCTGATAATTAATATAATCATATGCTCACTAGTGACTTCGAGAAGTATATCTAGGAGCTCTAGTGAGAAGCAGTGACCAGTGGAGTTCAAAACCACGTCTGTTGTGAGATAGGAACTCACTGAAGACAATTGGTGAATGGTTGCTCAACTTCGTGGATCAGTTGAAGTTAGACATTAACACCGTTGGATGCCAGCTTTGTGGTCTAGAGGTTAAGGGCTCTGGCTCGAGACTGGTAGGTCCTGGGTTCGAGTCTCACGAGTGCGGGATCGTGGATGCGCACTGCCTAGGAGTCCCATAGCAGGACGAAACGACCGTCCAGTGCTTCCAGGTTTTCCATGGTGGTCTATCTTCAATTTACTTATGATTTCAACTATAAAAATACTGAAATCTCCACAAAATCCCTTCTAAACTAAACATTTAACAAAATTACTTGATATAGATTCACAAATTTTTTTACTAGCTTTTGCTAAAGTCACAGAAATACGACCAAGTGAATTTGTATTTGTAATTTTGTATGATAAATTATTAATCCATTTAGGATTGATTTGTACAGCTGTACCATAACTTTGAAGTATACAAACATCTTCATAGATTGTACATTCTTCACGATATGCTAGAACAGCATCACATCCAATACTACGCATATGTGCAACTATTTCAGTGCGTAATTCAAGCCACCAAGCATCTCGAAATTGTATTCCAGCTAATATTTATGAAATAAATGAAAAGATATTTTTGTTATATTATATAGTACTAGTGAATACTGAAGTTGTGTACAGAGATATGATAAATAGTTTAGCTTATCTATGATTATATTGGTATTAATGTAAAGTAGATAAATAAGAGATATATCTTCACTGTTTGGTTTATATTTGGAAAAAGAGATTTCCCTGAAGACGTATAGTATTAAAATATTATTACTGTTAGTCCTAGTTCAGTGAGAAATAGTATTAAGTTAAACAATTATATAAGATAATTATGGATTGATCATAAATGACAGGGGGCATTTAGAAAAAAAAACCGACCGAAGTGCCATCATCTATGTATTTCACAATATTTCATTTGCAAAGAGAACTGGTTAATCTCTATAGGAAATGTATATGAAATGAATAGTGCTTTCAAGTTTTCCATGGTGATCTAGCTTCAATTGACTCATGATCTCAACTATTGAAATAGGAAATGACTTTAAAAACAAAAGGCATTTCCCTATAATCGGAAAACAAAACAAGATGATTTATTACTCTCTCATTATAAATCCATTTAAAAGTTGTCTATGTAGGATAGTATAAGAAAGAAAAGACCATTTTTTTGAAAGTAAATTTTATGGAAGAAACGTTAAACAAATCTCATTGAAATAAATAAAAGTATGTACAATAATCCATAACTCAAAGGTGTTATGTCCCGATAACAATAGTGAATGGTAAATTTAGGATCCATTTATGGACCAATATTATGCATATATTTTTTTAATCGTATAATCGCTGAGTAACTGCACTTTTCATATTCATGTTCCCCTTATTATAAGCTTTAATTTGAACTATAAACTATTGTTATATGATTTACCATTCCTGAATGATGCCCTGTCTATTATTTACTATCGCCCCTATTCACAGCTATATTTAGCTGAATCTTGTACACATGTTATTTTCTATTATATGGTACAATGTGGTCATTTTGATCGGTATATAAACTCAGTGTGTTTGAAATATAATGATTCATACCGCAGAGGCTGTTCTGGACTTAACTGAATGGGCTACGCAGATAGCAGGACCGATACGTACTCTAGACTGATCGTACGGTTTTCGTGTGTCACTGTTCCAATCGATAATTCACTGCTCTCTGATTGGCGGTCTTATCACATCATACGTTAACAAGGCATCCACTCGGCTACAAGTTATAAGAAAAAGTGATGTTGCATATTTGATCATTGAAATCTATTTTATTGTGAAGTCTACTACAACATTTCTTTTAAAAGACTTTATTGCTAGTTTCCTACACTGGCTGTTAATTAGTCTAACTAAAGGACATAAGAAAAACAACTGTCAATATATAGATCCAATGGATATTAATATTTGCGTAAAAGTAGAAGAATAATTAACACCTAAGCATTAGAATGTATTTCATGGAACTATGAAATTATCTGTTGCATTATATATAGTTGAATGTGATCATATAGAGTTAGGCTATTCATGATATATTATTATTCATAAAATTAAATCCTAAATGATAAAAGGTATTAGATTTGATCAAATTCTAACTTCAGACTCATCAGTTGTACTTCTGTTGGCCCTTTAAGACTCCCTGGCTGGGGTCCGAGAGATGGTGCTACACAGTGGCTAGAGACGTTATCAGATATAGCTCAGAATAGAAGCCAATGACAATCATGCTGTAAACTTTTACTTTCTGCATAAAGAGTGGTCATAACCTCCTTAACTGAGAGAGTTCTTCTGGTTGTACATTTAAGTTTTCCCCACCATTACTCTTATTATTATTATTTTTATATGCATCTTACCCCTTTCTCTTTCCATTTTCATTGTTTTGTGTGGCGCATATATATATCTGGTGCCCCCTTGCACCAATATTTATGTGTTTAAATAACGTTAGATCTATGTATTGTATAGAAAAAGTTAATATGACTGTTTACATAGTTGTTGATTTAGTTTCTAACATAATTTTTTTCCATATATAAGATCCATTTATTCTTATTTTATTCTAATATTTACAATTTTTTTAGAATCTCAGTTTGAAAACATTCAGACTATAATTTTTCATTTCCTATTATATGATTTCAACTATGAAAATACTTAAATATCCACAGAAACCCCTTCTGATCTATGATCATATGCTCACTAGTGACTGACTTCAAGAGATATTTCCTTGAGTTCTAGTGGGAAGCAGTGACCAGTGGAGTTCAACCAAGTCTGTTGTAGAGATATCAACTCACTGAAGACAATTGGTAAACGGTTGCTCAAACATCGTGGATTGGTTGAAGTTAGACATTAACACCGTTGCATGTCAGCTCAGTGGTCTATCGGTTAAGGGCTCTGGTAAGTCCTGGGTTCGAATCTCTCGAGTGCGGTATCGTGGATGCGCACTGCTAAGGAGTCGCATAATAGGACGAAACGGCCTTCCAGTGCTTCTAGGTTTTCGATGGTGGTCTAGCTTCAATTGACTCATGATTTCAACTATGAAAATACTGAAATATCCACAGAAACCCCTTCTGATCTATTATATATTTGACCTGTCTTATTTTAATTTTTATTCATTGAAATTTAAATAAGAAACAACATATAAGTTAAACATGTAACTCAGTGATGGGGGAATCAGCCGATCAAATCATTGATCTAAGGATTCATAGGAAATAAACATTGCTTTACAGTTTTGAGGTCGTAATAAACTATTCTTTGTATCTTTCTATATGTGGAGTATTCAGTCAGTCAGTTATTATCAATACAGAACCTGAAACTGGTGTGTATTGGTTGAAGTTCCCAAATCTGGCATCAACTCAGTAAAAGAGAATATAAACAAGATGGAGAACAAAAAAGGGAAAATAAGGTCCAGCTTCATACATATACACGTTTTTCATTTCTTTTTCTATAGAGGATATTTTCCATATCTAGTCTCTTCTACCACCAGTGCTACTACACTTATTTCAACTCCTATGGTATTCTAGTGTTAATTCAATCTCTTGTAGATTTGTTGCGGCGACTTATTGGCTTAAGCAAATTTTTTAAATGTTGAATATGATTGACTGACCATATTTTAAGACTGTCACATGGAGATAAATCAGGATGTTTACAACTTTCGGCATAATTCACTTCAACAATCAGTCAATTCATGAACTACTATCTCTTACACCTTTGGTTGTCCTTAAATTTTCTTCGGCATGTAGTGACTTGTCATGAGTAACGCATGTCTCAGCAACCTCAGTTCGTAACCTGACCAATTGATTATTATTCTCTATTTAGTATTCACACAACACTGAGAATAACTTGAATACATAGAAAAGAGGGAAGTTGTAGATACTTAATACGGTCTATATGCTTAAAATGTGATGAGAATTAAACTAAAATGAAAATATGACTCCTCTTCTAAGAAGGAGAACTAATGTGAATTTGATAGTACAGCCACTGACATACGCATACACACATAGAACACTTCAAAAATTAACTCAAATACGATGAAACATAAGAATGAGGGTTTGCGGAGATTGTAGTAATTTTAATCGTTGAAGCATTGATCTTTCAGAAGTCTAAATTAAAAAAGGAACAATTCAGTATATATGCATAGAATGTAAACATAACTATTAGATCTAGGAAATCTAGCAAACTAAAAGTGTTAACAATCGATTAAAAAACACCAAAGGTAGTAAGGAAATATGAATTCTAAGAAAAAAATGAACAAATTAAAAAGGAGACAGAAAACATATACCTGGAGAATTTTTATCCAACAATCGTACAGATTTCGATGCAATTAAACTACCAAAATGTAATATCATACCAGGTAATGGTTGAGATATTGTAAGGAATGGAAATTCCTGTTAAATGGGAAGAAAAATAATTTACGTTAATTGGTAATTATTATTATTATAAGATGTTATGGTGATTACTTAGTTCGAAGTTTTATATCATAAACTGACCTTGACTAGATAATCAGTAGAGATCAGATAGCACTCGTAAACTGCTTACCAGTGAAGATCGACGATTATGCCAGCGGTCGAACCCAATACCTTCGTACTTCAGGGTGAGCGCTTAACCTACAGACCAATTATTTGGTATTTCGTAGATAAAGTTTTTATTTTAGCCTCTGAACAAGCCAATTTACCTATCCGTCATGAGTCACGTTTTGACCTTGTTAATTATTCACTCATCAGTCCCGACTGTTATTTATACGAGCGTATGTGGGTACACTTATCCTATTCACATATCTGTAACTTGTTTTTATTTGATTACAAATATTGACTAACGCTTGATGAAAGCGAGTTGGCACACTCGACATCTCCAATGTGCGTTATTTTCGTTTGCTCGCTGGTACTTGCTCATGTGCTTGTAGCTTTGTGGCCTGAGTCATTTGATAATAAACTGTAGTTGCAGCTTTTCTTTGTCTTATAATTTCATACACCGTTAAGATTTGTATTATAACGGTTATCGAGGTGAACGATTAGCGAAGCATTGCACCACAATTTGTTTTTCTTGTTTAAATAAATTAGTTTGAAATTATTCTTTTTAAATGGAATTACGCCATTGTTCTTAATGTATCCAAAATACATATTATGAGGATTAGTAGTAACCAAATGAGGCACCATTTAAACCAAAAGTAAGATGGTTACTCATCAATGACACGACGTGGAAATCACACCATATCGAAATAGAATAAGGTTTAAAATGTGAGCCATTCAATCTTGATTCACTGGTTTAAAGATGATATATTTGATGTGAAATCTGACGGTCCCTAGTTTAGTGGTGTTTATGAGATCACCAGTGTGTGTTTACAGAAAACCCCAAACAAGATTGATATTAGTTAGTAAAGAGAACTAATGTTAGGTACTATTTAAAAAAAATTTAATAGCAGTTGAATAATTAATGAGAACGTAGTGAAGTAGCCTATCACCAATAATTTCAGAAGTTTTAGATCATTAAACTATCAAGGAATAACTCTGGTTTAAAAGATGATTGAAATTCATAACAGGAGTTTTGAATCTTACCATACTGTCTCAGTAACAGTATATAAGTCAGTCAGTTGATCACAACGTGGAACGTGGTACATATATACAGTAATTCAAGTTACCATACCCCATCAGTACTGAGAAGTGATGTATTGTAACTTAAACAGCATATAAATTATCCATATACTGTTTTAAGAAGGAAGTTAAAGCAACGAAGTTACCGAACTTACCTATTGACTACATCCTAGATTTTATGCAACGTTGAGAATAGATTTATATTGTCGTGTTGATGAAATACGAAAAACACTTTCTATTTTTCATGGTGCATAGACAGTTATATAAGATAATAGTTTTTTTAACGTAGATGGTATCACAATGATGGTTTATAAATGTACTAGTTTTTATGAAGACAAATAGTCAATGATAAGACATAGAGATCGTCAGAGTAAAATTTCTAACTAACAACAGATTGATTTTCAATATATTTCCCATGCGGTAACCTACAGAATGTAATGGGCGAGACTATAATTTATGAACAAACCAATCAGGTATAAGATAACAGATCTCCAATTTTGGCACGAAATTCACTCATCTATTTGGCTAAATAGAGTTTTAACATTATAGCTGATATCAGTTCGTGATAAAAACCCTAAATCGAATTCCTAAACCCTAACCATCAACCGTAAATCATAATTCTAATTCCTCACACTGGTTTACAACCCTCATTTGGTCCTAGTTATTAGGTGAGCACTCTCAAGGTCACTTTAGTGTCTCTTAAAGGACCTCGACAAATTATAGTCTCACCAATGTAATGGTCTATCAATTAGAGTAAACTTAACTGCTCTAGACTCGATAACTATCTTAGTGAAATATATACTTTGAAAATACTAAATTCAATCAAACTATAACCCACGTAGACGTTTTAATGAGACAATATAACTTTGGATATGGGGACGATATTCCTCTATATTTAACATAAAAAAGAACAAATCTAGGCTACATTGCTTATTTAAAAACTGATAAATGCACATGGAATAATTAAGAAACATCTCGAAATTTAGAAGAAACTATTTTCTTAAACAAAATAAAACTTCCAAGACACATTCGATAAATTATATGTTACTTACGCCAAGTTCTAAAGCTTGAGGGATATGTGATTGAAAGTTATGTACACCTAAATGGTAAAAATTTAAAAAGAAATAATTAACTTTAGTGATTTATACGAATATTCGTCAAGGTTAGAACGAATAGTTTGACAAAAATTGGGCGCCGAGTATAGAGAATTCATTATATGTGAAAAAAATTATATTTGAAGTAGTCTCAGCGATTGAAATTTAATTAATTCCAACGTTTCGTTCAGCTAACTTGTTTGGACTTCTTCAGGGGAATAATCAAAATCATCAAAGAAATATATAGTGAGTTAAAAGAATTTATATAGTTAAGATCATGAGTCAATTGAAGCTAGACCACCATGGAAAACTTGGAAGCACTGGACGGCCGTTTTGTCCTCATGATCTTAACTATATGAAATTACTAAAATCTCCACAAAACTCCCTTGTGATAAAAGAATTTACAATGAACATTAGGCAGAAAACAATTAAAGAAGAAATTCAATTCAGTCTAGGTTCACATGAAGTGGGCCTATGAAACAAACCTTTTATAGGATAAACAACTTGACTGTTAAAATATCTTTTGACAGTTACAGAATAATAAAATAGAAATTAAACCTGGTAAGAAAGTTTAAAGTTAATAGAGATGTTAAGTAAAGATCAAAATTCTCCTCACTTTGATCAAAGTTTAGAATTTTTTTATATTGAACTTTTAAGAATATACCGAGAAAAAGCCAGACTCTCTCAAGTTACGCTGATGATATTGTTCAAGAGAGACGATGAGAGATTTACAAGTAAAAAAAAACACTAAGTTTTATGAACACATACTCCTGATCATGACGATAAAAGATTGTTTACAAGTTGCTTATTGTCGAGTAAATTTAATACATAATGATGATCATCATAACTTATTAAGCTTGACCAATTGATATGTCATAAGTCAACAAAACGCTATAATTAACAAAAAATGTACATAGTCTATAACGAATTTAGTGTGTTGAAAGGGAGAGAAAGAGAGAAAATTGAGCATCAGACAATTAGTTCGACTCAGTCAGTCAGTCAGCTACAACGTAGGACCAGGCGCATATATGCATCGGTCCAAGTTGCCATACCTCGTTAGCACAACAAGATCAACACCGGATTCATAGAAGTAGTTAATTTAATGGTGGTAATATATAAAAGAAAGGTTGTATATAAGGATATAGTATAGCAAGGAAGAAAGTTATGAAGCAATTTAAATCTCAAGATTTAAGGGAAGATAAATAGTGTATACATCTGCACCATTGTGATTGATTCTGAGCCATGTCACCTAGAGTCTCCAACCATTGGTTACGATAATCACGCGGACCCCAACCAAGTAGTCTGCATCTACCAACATGGTTCAGACTGGAAGTTAGTGGCTTCAAGGATTGATGCCACGTTTTGGTTAATTAGTTCGACCATTTGCATTCAATGCTTATAAGTATAATAGATTAAACTGATATAGCTAAGTTTTTTTAAAGAAACTTGACAACTGTTTTTAGTATTTAAAACCGAGATGGTCATTGAAATTTGTTGAACATTCCATGTAGTGTTAACTTATTAATGTTATGCTTTAATGTATATAATAATAGGAGAAAATTTATGATAACTTACCACTTTCCTTGTATGATGCATTAGGAGATTCCCAGTTGTATGAACTATTTCTATAACATTGTGAATAAGAAATGGAATTTAACTAATAGTTGAATATTAGTTCAAATTATTGATAGTAATGAAGTAAAATAGAACTTAAGGTTCTACATTTTTGTTTGGTTTTCTCTCTTAGTACTCTTTTCAAGGACAATGTATTGTAAATACTACGAATGAGTTGTATGTTTGTTATTCACTGTTTCGAGCTGCCTGTAGAATAACATATTTTTCTGGCTACATCTGATCTTCTTCCTCTAGTTACCAGGGCTGAGCTGGAGAATAATACCTTAGCTTGTCCTATTGCTGCGTTGATGTTTGTCATTCCGTTTGCTGGCCCATATCATAATCCCTCGAACACAGTACATTCAAATACGGAATACTAGAAAACACTTTTTCTCACTCTGAATATATTTTTGCGGAAAAATAATGTACTGTTTCTTTCCATCAGGAAATCACAATTAGTTTTTTGATTTAAATAAAAGAACTAACACTCGCATGGATATTTCTGTTTAATATAGAAAAACCACCAAATTTATTAATTCTACAAATGGTATTTTTTGTTTACATGAATTGATGTTGCATAAATAGTTAGAAAATTATCAAGAAACTTTCCAAGTATACGGTTGTAGAGATCGTTGACGTTTTAATTAAGATCATGAACTGACCTACGTTAGACCACCACTGAAAACCTGGAAGCACTGAATGGCCGTCTTATCCTAGTATGGGACTCCTCTGAAGTGTGCGTCTACGATCCCACACGAGGGATCCAGACAAAGAACCTTCAGCTTAGAGATCAAGCGTTCACGTGCGAAAGTCCTAGGTTCAAATCCTGCGTGCAGGATCGTGGATGCGCACTTTTGAGGAGTCTCATACTACGACAAAAAAACCACCAACCAGTGCTTCCAGGTTTTCAATGGTGGTCTAACATTAATCAGTTGGTGATTACAATTTTCTCAAGTGTTTAGTATAATAATTTATAAACAGAAAGGTGTGATTTCGATGTCACTACAGTTTTAAAGTATTGAATAAAAAAGGGTAAATCATATAGCGTAGTAATCAAAAATCATCAAGAACTTACGTTACATAATAGTTTCTGAAGTCATAAGAGATAATAATTTATAGAACAAAAGCTAAAGATAACTGTCTACTTAATAAAGGAGCAGGGAAAAAAAGGTAAGAATTAGCACTTACAATTTGTAAAATTTAAAGGGGTGCTAAGACTTTGCGAGAATGAGAGATTGAACATCATTCTTCTCTACACAGAGTTTGGGTTTGAAATGCTGAATTGTCATAGCATCAGCTGTGCACAAATTCCTCACTTAAACCTCTTTTTTGAGCCAGTTGAAGAACTGAGCTTTTGATTTAATCAATCACAATGATTGATGGTACGACCGAGAGTGGAGAGAGTCCGCTCTCCCTCTCCAAATGCTCTCACATGGCCACGCGTGTATAACCTCTGACAGGAAAGTCCTAATTACCGCCTTCTCGTGGCACCGGTGTTGTTCACGAAATTGAGAGGACGAAAAGCGAATGTCCGGCGCTTTAACCGGGTTGGTGGACACGGAAAGTCTACCTAGGGGAGTTGGAAGAAACCCTGATTCCAAACCAATGGTGCACATGGGCTCCATTATCCTGAGGGAACAAATGGCGTATGAATCAATCGTTGGTCACCGGCTACCATGGGACTGCATCTCCTCACGATGCTCCACTGCCTTGTGGATCAGATCTTTAGGTCGAAGGCTCCGGGTGTGGCCCCCTCAGAAAACCACATGCTTCAATTTGGGCACCTGAGCAATATCACAGCCCTTACACAAATCGAATGAGATTTGTGCGGCGCATATTTATCTGGTGCTTCCTTATACCAATATTTATGTGTTTAAATAATAATGCTTCCTTTCTTCTATTTACAAATTATTATACGAAAACTTGAAAATTTCATTGATAATCTTTACTATAATATGCAACATCGATTGATTTTCATCAACTTCCACTTCGATAAGCTTGACTACCTTTGATAATTTGTGTGACTCTCCTTTATTTTACATTATACGGAAACTATTATTAAATTTTAACGTTGTAGAAACCTATAAGAAGAATTGTAGCACATTTAAGTCACAACTAATAGCATCGTTTATCAAACTAAGATAGACACACGAATAGTAAAGGATGGGTTTTAACTGAAATTTCTAAAAGCCTGTAACCATCGGTTGCCCTCGACTTCTTTATCTTCAGAGTTTGTAATTACATACATTGATGTGACACATAGACAGTGACTACAACGAACTTGATTACTTGTAATCTTTTCCTAAACTTATTCGTGCGCTTAACTACAAAGTAGATATAAGTATATGTAATTAATTCCTCGTTACCTGTTGAAATACGTGCTTTTAAAATCAATATTTCGTTCTATGGAACTCGTCAGTGTTATATACTAGGAAAAAAGTAAGTACTGATAACTTACGGGACCTCTTATTAGACTATTAATCTATTTATATTCCTATGGTATAACTATTCAGTAACTGGATTATCTATGTCTATATTCATCTTATTACTAGCTTCATTTTGACCTATTGATTATTATTATATGATTTATTGTTCCTAAATTATACTCGGTTTATTGAGTACTGTCTCCCACGCTTCCAGCCACGTTTGGCTTGATTTTGTACAAATATTATTTTCTATTTTATGGTGTGGTCTGCCTGTTTGGTATATAGACAAAGTATGTTTGAAATAAACGATTCGCATTACAGCAGCCGCTATTGGTGTTTTGGACTCAAGTGGACGGGTAGGCGGATGAGGACCAATAAGGGCGCTAGATTACTCATACTAATCGAACGTCATTGTCACAGTGTGAAGGTCGTAGAAGTTGTATTCTATTGGTGGATAATTTACGCGACTTACGTCCTTGTTAAGTTCGTAAGGTCATAACGAATCAGCGACGACCCTGGTCAAGTCATAACAATTGGCTACAGCCTAGGTCAAAAACATAACAAATTGGCGACGGGGATTCTGGCAAAAGAAATACAACAGTCGGTGACGTCATTTTGGAATTAAATAATCCATAATAATTGCCGGTGTCCTATTTTTGGATTTATTATTATTCGCATTAAAAAAAATGTCAATTTCTCTAGAACAGCTACAGTTAATATTGCAGCAGCAGCAGCAACAGATGTTAGCTTGTCAACAACAACTCCTGGAAGCACTTTTGGAGAAAATGTCTATTCAGCAAGATATTCCAGAACATAAAAGCATAGAGTCATATATTAATCCAATTCCAGAATTTATTTTCGATGCAGACAGTGGTCACACTTTTGAAGCATGGTTTGGCAGAATTGAAGATATTTTCTGAGTAGAATTTGCTGCTATGGAGGACGCAAAGAAAGTCCGGTTGCTCTTACAGAAGCTTGGTCCTAATGAGCATCAGAAGTATAAAAACCATATCCTGCCTAAACATCCACAAGAGATTAGTTTCGATGAAACTGTTAACATTTTAAATAAAATGTTCTGTGAACAGATGTCTCTATTTCGTATCCGGTATAATTGTCTCCAGTTGACTAGAGAAGCTGATGAAGATTATACTACGTATGCCGGAAGAGTAAATTTACGAGAGGAACGATTTAAATTAAATGTGTTAACCAGTGATCAATTTAAGTGCTTATTATTTATTTCTGGTCTGAATTCTCCCAGCGATGCTGATGTTCGCATGAAGTTATTATCTCGTATGGAACATGACGAAGAAATGACGCTACAAACTGTTACTGGTGAGTGTCAACGATTAATAAACTTGAAACGGGATTCGGCTATGTTAGAAACCAAAAGTGCTGCACCATCTAATCATTCTGTCCATGCTGTTAAGACGAGTCAACGACAAAAGAGTGCCAAAAGCTATAAACATCACACGAAAATTCCTAAACCTTCGACGAAATGTTGGTATTGTGGCGCATGGCACTTTCCAAGATTTTGCAGATTTAGAAATCATAGATGCACGGTGTGCGATAAACTTGGTCATAAAGAATCAGTTTGCCGGACTAGAGAAAATTTGAGATCAAAGCCGACGAAGCGTCCTCACCAGTTTCAAAACAAATATATTAACAGTACATATTCTACACGAGCTCTAAGTATGGCAGATAAAAGAAGGTATGTGGAATTATTGGTTAATGGTGTTCATGTCCGATTACAATTGGATACAGCGTCAGATATCACATTGACCTCTAAACGAACATGGAATTTAATTGGTTGTCCACAAGTATTACCTACTGAGCATACTGCACGGAATGCATCCGGAGATATTTTAAAGCTTGTTGGAATTATAAAATGCTCTGTTAAATTTCGAGATAACTACTTCACAGGGAACTGCTATTTAACGAACAGGCATGACTTAGACCTTATTGGAATAGATTGGATAGATAAACTAAACCTATGGGATGTACCGTTGAGTGAAATATGTATGATGAAGTGCACAAATAGTCCTAGAGATCTACCCATGGTTCATGTAACTGAGAAAGCCATAACGATAGAGGACCTTTTGCAGAAACACAAGAAGTTGTTCCAGAATAAATTGGGATGTTGTACCATTGGAAAGGCAAAGTTATATTTACGACAGGATGTAAAACCTGTTTTTTGTCCAAAACGCCAAGTCCCGTATGCAGCCACCGATAAAGTTGACAAGGAATTAGGTCGATTAGAGAAACTGGGTGTTATACAACCGGTTAATTATTCAGCATGGGCAGCACCAATAGTAGTAGTGCAGAAAGCAAACGGAACTATTCGCTTGTGTGCAGACTTTTCAACAGGATTAAACGATGCTTTACAAAATCACTCATATCCACTTCCCTTGCCAGAAGATTTGTTTATTAAACTAAACGGTGGACGTTACTTTTCCAAACTTGATTTATCTGAAGCTTATTTACAAGTAGAAGTTGACGAAGATTCGAGGGAGCTATTAACCATTAATACCCACCGTGGACTTTATCAGTTTAGTCGATTACCGTTTGGCGTAAAACCAGCTCCAGCAATTTTCCAACAGATAATGGATACCATGTTGTCTAAACTTGAAGGTGTGGCAGTTTATTTGGACGATATTATAGTTGTTGCCTCTTCTGCTCACGAACTGATGAGTCGGTTAGACATAGTGCTCCATAGAATATCGCAAACCGGTTTTCAATTACAAAAAGAAAAGTGTCAATTTATGCTGGATTCTGTTAAATATCTCGGATATATATTTGATAAAGATGGTCGCCGGCCAGATCCGGATAATATAAATGCCATCAAAAATATGCCCACACCAACTGATGTTACAACTCTCCGTTCATTCTTGGGGATGATTGGATATTATAGTATGTTCGTACCCCAGATGTATAAATTGGGACACCCGTTAAATCAACTTTTTATGGCTAATGCAACACAGCACTGGACAAAAGAATGCCAATATTCTTTCGACGAAATAAAAAGGATTTCATCTTCTAAACTATTGCTGACTCATTACAATCCTAATCTTGAAATAATTGTTGCCGCTGATGCTTCCAACTATGGAATTGGGGCTGTTATCAGTCATCGTTTTCCTAATGGTAAAGAAAAGCCGATTGCCCATGTATCCCGAACACTTAACCCAGCTGAACGAAAATATAGTCAGATTGAAAAAGAAGGACTAGCTATAGTTTTTGCAGTAAAGAAATTTCATAAAATGATTTATGGACGTCGATTTACTCTTCTAACAGATCACAAGCCGCTTTTATCTATATTTGGGTCGAAGTCAGGTATTCCTGCATATACAGCGAATCGATTACAACGCTGGGCTATTACACTACTTGCTTATGATTTCCGAATTCTATATAAATCAACTGAAAAGTTTGGACAAGCTGATGTTTTATCTCGATTCATTGCGAATCAGAAGCAGGGAAGCGAAGATTCTATTATTGCAACGATATCATTGGAAGATATCCACCAAATACTACAAGTTGCTATAAAAGCAACACCATTATCCGCTGAAGACATCGGACGCTACACTCAAGAAGACGGCGAGCTGAAACGGATTATAAGTTACCTTGAACATGGTTGGCCTTCTCATATAGACAACAAAAACATTGAACAGTATGCTCACCGACGAAATTCCTTATCGCTCGTGGACGGGTGCCTAATGTTTGGAAATCGAGTTATTGTACCCACAAGCCTACGTCGGAAAGTGATGTTAGAACTGCACGCTGCACACCCGGGGTAGCACGGATGAAAGCACTTGCACGCGGTTATGTATATTGGCCGAATATTGATGCGCAGATTGAAGAATATGTTGCGAAATGTTCCGCACGTGCAAAAGCCATGAAAGCCCCTCGCAAGACTGAAATGCAGAGTTGGGGAACACCGTCAAATCCGTGGTCAAGAGTTCATGTAGATTTTGCTGGTCCTATAAACGGTAAACAGTTCTTGATAATCGTTGATGCTTTCTCTAAGTGGCCAGAAGTCCACTATATGAAATCTGTCTCAACACAAGCTACTGTGAAGAAACTGAGGCAAGTATTCAGTTGTTTTGGGTGTCCAGATATATTGGTGTCAGATAACGGACCACAGTTTACCTCTGCTGAATTTTCGAGGTTCTGCATTGCCAATGCCATTAGGCATATCAAGACACCCCCATACCATCCACAGTCTAACGGCTTAGTCGAAAGGTTCGTGGACACTTTTAAAAGAGCATTGCTTAAAGCCGAAGGGGAAGGAGAAGTAGAAGATATAATTCAACGATTTTTACTAAGCTACCGCGCAACTCCCAACCCAGCAACAAATAATCAAGAAAGCCCGGCAGAAGTGATTTTTGGGAGAAAGATTAGAATACCTATGGGACAAATGAAGCCAAAACCAGAAATCAGTCTCCGCAAGAATAAACGAATGGAACGGCAGTTCAACAAAAGGCATGGTGCCTTACCCAGAAGGTTTAATGTGGGACAAGCAGTAATGGCAAGAGATTTCCAGGGAGTAAAGCCAACCTGGAAATTTGGCATCATAGTCCGAAGAAAAGGGAAAGTTATTTATGAAGTGAAAGTTGGACAAAAGATATGGGTACGACATGCAAACCAGATACAGCCGACCAGACAGGAGTGGGAGATAGGAAGTGATAGAAAGCATGATATACCATTAAATATATTAACCGAGTCGGATAATGAAATTAAAAAGGACCTGAATAAAAAGAAGACGTGTACAACACTCCCAAGGCGGTCGCAGCGCATCAGGCGGAAACCTAATCGTATAAAAATAAATCCCAAGGATCGTTATTATCCATGATGCTTCAAAAAAGGGGAGGTGTAATATACTAGGAAAAAAGTAAGTACTGATAACTTACGGGACCTCTTATTAGACTATTAATCTATTTATATTCCTATGGTATAACTATTCAGTAACTGGATTATCTATGTCTATATTCATCTTATTACTAGCTTCATTTTGACCTATTGATTATTATTATATGATTTATTGTTCCTAAATTATACTCGGTTTATTGAGTACTGTCTCCCACGCTTCCAGCCACGTTTGGCTTGATTTTGTACAAATATTATTTTCTATTTTATGGTGTGGTCTGCCTGTTTGGTATATAGACAAAGTATGTTTGAAATAAACGATTCGCATTACAGCAGCCGCTATTGGTGTTTTGGACTCAAGTGGACGGGTAGGCGGATAAGGTCCAATAAGGGCGCTAGATTACTCATACTAATCGAACGTCATTGTCACAGTGTGAAGGTCGTAGAAGTTGTATTCTATTGGTGGATAATTTACGCGACTTACGTCCTTGTTAAGTTCGTAAGGTCATAACGAATCAGCGACGACCCTGGTCAAGTCATAACAATTGGCTACAGCCAGGTCAAAAACATAACAGTCAGCTTTTTAAAAATAAGAAAATTCACCGGAAAAAAAACACGAATATTAAATAGGAATATAGTTGATGAAATACTTTGAAATTCCTGTTGGAGTATTTGGAGGTGTTGTTACTGGACTGTACTTCTTTAAACGAACAGCTGTTCCGATTCCACGAACAACTACGCCTGTTTCACCTTCTAGGTCAAAATGAAGTTGATATCTATGGATGAATTGATGCAAGAAAAGAATTCTCTCGAGAAAAATATTTGCAATGTTAACTGTAATAAATTACGTAGATTTCATGTTTGTAAAATATTAAGATATATACAATGGATATACACGTTCATCCATTTAGAATGTCACACAGCTGTTGGTGATAATGACTTAGGTAATGGAAAATGCAGAAATCAAAGTACATTTAGGAGATATCACAAGAGATAAATTTTAGGATAACGGTAAAATCTAGAATGGATTTGAGTGTGAATAAATTTGAATACCTCTATATTTCTTAAACACGTTAATGTCTGTTTGAACTTAAGACCTCAGTGAATAAAGTGATGACGTTTGAAGTAAAAAGTACTGGGTCCGAGTCCTAATATGAACGACAATACTGGAATCAAGGTGTAAGGAGTGATCGACAGACGGACGCACCAACGACAGCAATAAACGTCCACCACCACCTTAACTCATTTTGACCTTGTATGACCATGCTTTGTTTATTCACTATTCATAATTTTTATGTTTATCACAAACGACATTAGGTTCGTTGACTCATGTTTCCTATCTTTCAGTTAATGTTCGGTATGTTATTTATGTCTTTTTCCCTGTTTAATGGACTGTATTTATTGTTTATTTTGTATACTAACAGTATTAATTTACGTTTTACAAACAGACAAAGTTTATTGAACCAAATAGGTTACTTGTTTCGACTTAGTGCTCGACGGTCTGAGGAATAGTTTAGAATTGCGTCTGTAGGAAATAAATTCCTACACCAGGTTCCTATATTGGCCACAAATCTCTGCAAAAATAGCTATATAGCGACAATGCAATCAAAATGAGGATATGACAAATGATACTGATTAGTTCTGGTCTTGAATATCGACGACAGGAAATTATAGACCTTTTGGTAATATATTTGAATGTTTGTAAATAATAGCCGCTTTCCGTTACTACCGTCTTGGTTGATAGACTTTGACTAGTATTTCATATAAAGCTATTTAGGAACAAAGTTATATATATATGGGGAATAATACTGTTGAATGCCAGGTTAAGTAGTCTGCAGGTTAGGCGTTCGATCTCCGCGCACGGGGTCGTTGCTGTGCACTGACGAGGAGTCTCATACTAGGAAGAAATGGCAGTTCATTACATCCATATTTTCAATGGTGGTCTAGCATTGATCGGTTCATGATCTCAATGAAACTTAACAATTTCTACAATCTTACACTCACTATATAGATTTTGCTGATAATTATATCGAGTGGTAATTTAATATAGCAAACTATGTAATTAGTGACTAAAATATAAGAACGGATTTTTTCAAACGTAAAAAAAGGTAGAAACTATGCATATTAGAAAAAAAACATACCCAATTAAAGAGTTTCCACCTATGTTTAGAACTTTTAAGCCCATTTTTCGTTGCAACTCTCCTGTAGACATATAAGAGGAAACAAAACATTGATACTGAGAATTATCAGGCGCATAAACATTTTGATGTTTCTATTCTAATGAGAACTCACTAGTTGTTGGTGTAGAAACACCATTTAAACAGATATTGAAAGGATTAATTTTCTACATTCCGTATTCTCGTAAAATAATTATAAGGCTATGGATCTCAACTTTCAGTGACATAAGGAGAAAAATAAAGATTAATAAATGACTGATAATTATTTGAGTCAATTGTAACGGTATAGGGCTACAGCATAATAAGTCGGAAAGCCGACTGGCTTATCAGAAGAAAAAACTCAGTGACAAAGTATAACTATTATAAGCATTGGTATTGAATCAGAGTACAACAATATGAGAAAAATGAATAAGGATCAAATCCCCAAATCATTGCATCAATTAAGGCTAGGGTTCAATTTCTTGCAGTTTGGTATCCCATTTGACAATTAGCATCTCAACAACATAACTTTAAGTTGTTCATACACGATTTAGTATTCACATTTAGATGTTGCGTCCACACCCATAACCCTAAATCCGTAGCATGGTTTTTAGTCATCGCTTTGTCACAACATTAGACCTAATCGGGCTAACCGAATACCTGTATAATCAAGTCCAGAAATCAAAACAAGTCCAGTCCAGTCACATTTAGGATATAAAATGTATGTTTAGTTACTTGGGATTATTAATAGGTGTACAGGATGCGATGTCTCACAGTATGAGATCTCATTCGAACACACACATCACCTAAATGTAAAGGAAATGGATGAGGATTAAGTCCTCAAATCATTACATCAACCAAGGATAGGATGCAATATTTCACAGTTTGATATTTCGCTTGAACATATACACTCTCATTCATTATCTATTAGATTTTTCATAATGTAAAGTCATGACAGAGTAGTAGATTAGATTGCTCTCTATCAACCACTTATGTTAGTTCGTGAGAGTCAGTTATTTTTTCAAAGAAGTATACAAAGCCATTAAAAGGAAATGAAAGTATTTGTTAGCACATATATACTTATTCTTATACAAATGTTATTCATTGCACATTATAGAAAATATAAATACTTGAACGAAAATAATATAATTGAATGTAACTAATAAAATGGTCAATCAATATCTAAACTACAACTACTACTACTAGAACGGACTGCCCTCAATACAAACTGTACAGTTTTGAAGTTTAACCAAAATACATTGATCGGTTCATGATCTCAATGAAAAAATTTTAATTTATTATTTTATTTAAACACATACATATTGGTACAAAGGGGCACCAGATACATGTGCGCCACACAAAACAATGAGAATGGGAAGAGAAAGAGGCAAAACAAAATTTCACTGATATTGTACAAACTAGAATAACCAATTGTAGTCATAGTATACAATAAATTTTCAGAACAGAATAGAAGAGTGAATACAATAAAAACATCGTATGGAATATAACAAGAAGGAAAATAATTTTATAGTTGAAATCATGAGTCAATTGAAGCTAGACCACCAGGGAAAACCTGGAAGCACTGGACGGCCGTTTCGCCCTATTGTGGGACTCCTAAGCAATGGGCGTCCACGATCCCGCCTCGCGAGATTCCGACCCAGGACCTATTAGTCTCGCGCGCGGGCGCTTAACCACTAGACCACTGAGCCGGCATCCAACGGTGTTAATGTGTAACTTCAACCAATCCACGAAATTGTGCAATCGTTCACCATTGTCTTTAGTGAGTTGATATCTCCCAATAGACCTGGTTGAACTCCACTAGTCACTGCTTCTCGCTAGAACTCCAGGAAATATCTCTTGAAGCCAGTCTCTAGTGAGCATATGATTAGTGTCAGAAGGGGTGTTTTTGTGGAAGATTTCAGTAATTTTATAATTTTCTAGCTTCAATTTACTCAATCATTTCAACTATAAAATTACTGAAATCTCCACGAAAAGACCCCTTCTGATAAGGAAAATTAACTCTGACCAGTTATCACATTACAAATTAATCTATAAAATTCAGTCACAACTAAAGCTAGAACAAATATGACACTAGTCACTGCTCATTGAATCAATCAACTTATTTATTTTTATTTATTTAAACACATACATATTGGTACAAAAGGACACCAGATACATATGCGCCACACAAAATAATGAAAATAGGAAGAGAAAGGATGAAAAGATAAGGGGGACTGAAATGTACAACCAGAAGAACTCTCTCAGTTAGGAAAGTTATAGCCACTCTTTATGAAGAAAGTAAAAGAAGGTTACAGCAGGCTCGCCACTGGCTTCTATTCTGAGCCATATCTGATAACGTCTCTAGCCACTGTGTTGCACCATCTCTCATACCCCAGCCAGGGAGTCGTGGAGGACCAACAGAAGCTAGCCCTTTGCAGCTTTCTTTCATACTACGACACCATGTCATACACTGACCTCCTCTCCGCTTTTTCCAACCAGTCCCAGAGTCGGCAAATAATGCACGACGTGGAAGTCTCTGGGACGACATTCGTAGAACATGTCCAAGTCACCGAAGTCGGTGTTTCAAGATGGTGACACCAATCGAATTATTGTCTCTGCGCCCGAACACACGATGCCGAACCTCTGCATTACTAATATTGTGTTACCACTGAATGTCAGCAATCCTTCGGAGACAACGATGATTGAACACAGAGAGTTGTCTAACATCCTCAACTTAGAGAGGCCAGGTCTCACAAGCATGGAGCAAAACTGCTCTCACCGACGCGTTGTAGATCCGACCTTTTACAGCCAAATTGACATCACAAAGGCTCTAAAGATGGTCAAGATTGACATAAGCCGCTCTGGCTTTCATTATACGTGCATCGATCTCATCACTCACACCACCACCAGCACTTATGTAGCTACCTAGATACACAAACTTCTCAACTACTTCAATCTGCTCACCATCCAGGGTGAGTACAGGATTAGAATCCTGCCAGTCTTGTAGGAGTACCTTGCACTTGGAGGGTGCAAAGCACATGCCGTACCTGCGGACACTGATTGCCAACTGATTAAGTGCGGATTGCATGCCTTGGGCATTATCGCACAGTAAGGCAATGTCATCCGCATACTCGAGGTCGAGAAGTCGTTTTCCAGACATCAGATCCACACCGCCATTACTTACATCCATCAGAACTGCTTCCAGAATGTCATCGATGGCAAAGTTGAAGAGGAATGGTGAGATCGGGCAACCCTGCCTAACCCCGCTGCTTGAATGGAACAAGGGAGAAAGGTGATTGTATGCCCTCACTCTGCCTGAAGTGTTCGTATACAGGGCCTTTAAGATGTTAATGAACTTCTCAGGCACACCCTTCTTCAATAGACAATCCCAGAGAACAGTCCTGTTCAACGAATCGAAGGCAGCCCTGATATCAAGAAACACTACGATTGTTGGCCTGTAATAAGTATGACGGTGTTCTAACATTTGGCGGAGGGTGAAGATGTGATCAATGCATCCTCGACCAGAACGAAAACCAGCCTGCTTCTCGCGAGTCAATCGTTCTCGGGTTTTAAACAACCTACGAAGAATGATAGAAGCCAATAGTTTGGACGCAATCGGAAGTAGACTTATCCCCCGATAGTTGTTACAGGAACAACGTGAACCCTTTTTAAAGATAAAGATGACTATTGACTCATTCCATGATGTTGGAACTATAAACCATTTAATCCTCCTACATGAAGTATGCTCTACTAACGAGTGTAACACTAGCATAAAATCTAGGTTCAGGGTTTCTTGTTGACTATCTTTAATAATTTAATATCATTACATGATTTAGGTGTAAGTATCATCGACCGTTCACTAAACCGAGAGTTAGCTGAATGTAAGAATAGTCTTAGTTTGTAATGATTAGGAATTCAATGCAAACGACAGTTTTCTGGTTATGAAAATCAAGTGGTTTAAATTAAAGGAGAGCATCAGACACATGAATTTGAATAAAAAGTTTCAACATTAACTCTTATTGATGTCTTATGATGAGATTGATTCACGCTGAATTTCCATTACTAATTTTGTATTAATAAGCTGACTGTATATGAAAGCAACATATGCTAGCTTTTAATTTACCATGACCCTCACACTTAAGCTTTTAATACTTGGTAAACCAGATGTTAATACTTTCATGTGTTCCTTTATTTTTAATTAGTTTTTATAGATTAAATCAATGAGATTTTGATCACAACTGACAACTAGAAAGCACTAGACGGCTGCTTTGTAGTTTTCCGGGACTCCTCAATAGTAGGGATCCATGACCTCGTCACCAGAAATCGAACCAAGGGCCTTCGCTCTAGTGCACGAATGCTAAGACATAACCCAATATTGTAAGTTGTCAACTTCAATCCACTCGCGACACCACTCCACCGTCTCCCATTGGATGCTGTAAATAACTGTCCTATACCCGACATGGCTGAACTCAATTGGACACGGCTTTTAAATTTAAAACGCGAGGAATGGAGTCTTATGGGTAGTCACTAATGAGTACAGATTTATTATCAAGGTAATGCTTTTTAAGACACTGTTAAATTTTCACAGATCAAATCATGGACTGATTTTGGTTACCATTAGTTGTTATTATCCTCTTTACATTTTTAACTTCTTCCTCATTTCTTTCAAACACACCAAGTGAATAATTATCTTTTGCACGTCTGATTTCGTCTTATCATTTTCCCTTAACTTCCCAATAGTCGTGTAACTCCCTTTTAACACAAAATTTCTAAACACTTCATTATGTAACCCTTTTTTATTTCTCAATAGAATACCATGTTTATTAAACCATTATAAATACTAAAGTACAACTCGAGTGGAGATTTGTAGCTCAGGTGGGTGATTTTGATGTAGGTTTGTTCTCTGAACTGGATGGTTTGGTCGACGACATCATCATGTAGTTCAGAAGGACGATGAAAGCTCCTCAACCAAGCCATCCAGCTCAGAGAACAAACCTACATCAAAAACAACTCGAGTAAATGAAATCTCTAAAAAAATTAGAATTTTTCTCACTGATTTGTCTATAATTCTTCTTGAATAATGAATAGTTCATAAAAATACACGACGAATTCATTAGGTCGTTGGCGATTGTTCAAAACTTACTATTAGTTAAATACAGATTTTTCAAATGGATAATTCTCTAGATGTTCCATAGTTTTAAAACTAGACCTGAATTGTAGATTTGATTTGTAGATGATTTAAATAAAAGTGAGTAGTGAAAAAAAACCGGTTGATCTTTACACAATCATAACTGAAAACAATGAAAAATTCCAAATTCATTTAGTATTGTTTGTTTGAATCTTCCCATTGATGACGTTTAGGACTGCAACTGGTCAGTCTCTAATTGGCATATGTGCATACTGTGCGTATTGCCTCGGTATAGCCTTAATTCGCAAGCATGGTAAGCAGAGATGGATAGTGGCTGGCAGTGGAATCCAAGACATCCAGCCGACGAGTCCCAAATAGGACGAAACGCGCGTCCTGGATTCCACTGCTAGCCACTATCCATCTCTGCTTACAATGAAAAATTCTTTTGTCAAGTTTGAAAATTATTATAGACATTTAGACATGGAATTCTCTTTTTAGAAAACAACAAATATTTCAATAAATTTACCACTAAGACGACTGAATAAACGTTGTCTAGCTTCATTAGACGCTCGTGATGTGCGTATTTTCTCAATCCATTGATGTTCTGGATCATCATTCATAACAAGTTCTTGAATAAAACCAATGAGAGAATCTATTACAAATCCTTGTGGAATAGTACAACCTAATGAAGGAAAAAAAGATAACATTTTCTAGTTGGTTAAAAAATAATAACACGATCTATGATCACGTAACATAAATTTCAAGATTCGTGAAATTTCAATGATAAAAAGAAGCTTACTAAAATAAGTTTATAATAAAGTTGGATAGTGGCTAGCAGTAAAGTCAAGGACGCACGTTTCGCGTTTTCCATGGTGATCTAACATTGATAGGTTTATGATGTCAGTGAGGGTAGAATAAACGTCACAGACACAAAATGACAAATAGTAGTAATTGTTTGATGATATAATTGTTTACAAAATGAAAAGTGATCACATATAACACCTTTCATCGGTTAGATTCTGCTTTCCGTACAAAATAACGGGAAGACAATAAAGAAACGATAGTAGTGTGAGCACGAATATGCTCATTTCTATTCTTTGAATAAACTAAATTACTCAAGTGTAAAAAGATTCAGTAGAGGAACTAAGATGGAAGCTAACAAGCAATCAAAACAATCTCTTTAAATCACAAATATCTCACAAATTTATTCAACAAAAATATGAAAGAAAAAATATGTAGAGAAATGCATTGATAACCTGTAAAGATCAAATAACGGAGTATTACATAAACATCAAATTGATAGACGAAATTTAAATAAAATCTGAAAACATATTTGATTAAATAGAATATTATTTACTTACAGCTGTTACGCCTAGCAAACAAGCATAGGCTGTCCACCAGCACTTCCATCCAACACTGTCCTGGACAATCCTTTCTAGTTCATTCCAGTTGCTATTCATCCTTTTCATGCATGCTTTCAATTCCCGATGTAGTGCATTCTTCGGCCTTCCACTTTTCCGCTTCCCCTCAGGATTCCAAGTTAGGGCTTGCCTCGTGATGCAGTTTGGTAATTTCCGTAATGTATGTTCTAGCAACTTCAAACGTCTTTTCCGAATTTACTCCTTAGCTGAAACCTCGTTTGTCTTCTCTCACATTAGGGTGTTGCTGATGGTATCCGGCTAACAGAGATTGAGTATCTTGCGTAGAGATAAGTACTTGTACAACATTAATGATGGTTATAGTAGTTCTCCAAGTTTCAGCTCTGTGAAGTAGAACTGCTTTGACGTTCGTATTGAAGATTCTCACTTTGAAATTAGTTGACAGTTGTTTTGAGTTCCATATGTTATTCAACTGTAGGAACACAGTCCTTGCTTTGCCAATCCTTGCCTTTACATCTGCATCAGATCCTCCTTGTTAATCAATGATGCTTCCCAGGTACGTGAAAGATTCCACATCTTCCAGAGTTTATTCTTGAAGGGTGATTGGGGTGATCCTCTCTGTGTTATATTTGAGAATCTTGCTTTTTCCTTTATGTATGTTGAGGCCTACTGATACAGGGGCTGCTACTACACTAGTTGTCTTCATCTTCATTTGTTCAGGTGTACAAAATAAAATGGCCAGGTCATCTGCGAAGTCCGAATCTTTTAATTGATTCCGAGATGTCCATTGTATTCCGTGCTCCCACTCCGATTCGGAGGTTTTTATAATCTAGTTGACCACCAGAAGAAAGAGAAAGGGGGAGAGTAGACTCCGGTTCTTACTTGGAATGCATCTGTCAGCTGTCCTCCATGCACAACATCGCACTATAGTCCATCGTATGAATTCCGGATGATGTTGACAATCTCAGGAACGCCACAGTGTCGAAGAAGTTTCTATAATGTCCTTCTATCCACACTGTCAAACGTCTTCTCATGGTCAATGAAGTTGATGTATAGTGACGAGTTCCTGTTATATCCTGTGGAGATTTATGAATGGTAACTTTGAGAACTATTTATTTACCAATATGATATATATACATCCTATTGTATAATTGTTTATTGACTAAACTATTCATATTCGTGTTTCTCTTATTATAAGCTTTATTTTGACCTATAGACTATTATTACACGATTTACCATTCTTGAGCTATCCCTAGTCCATTAATTACTGTTCCCCCTATTAACGGCCCCTTTTGGCCAAATCTTGTACAAAGTTATTTTCTATTTTATGGTACGATGTGGTCAGTTTGTTTGGTAGATAAACCCAGTATGTTTGACAATAATGATTCATACCGCAGAGGCTGTTATTGACGTTCTGGACTTAACTGGTTGGGCTAGGCAGAAAGCAAGACTGCTCATACGGCTTTTGTGTATCATTGCTCTGATCGACAATTCACTCCTCTTTGATTGGCTAGTCTATTCAACAGTTCCTCGAAGTATTCTGCCCACCTGTTCCTCTGTTATTGAATCTACGCGATGGTCTTTACTTTTTTGTCCTTGACTGGTTTCTCTGATTTACTATATCTCCCTGCTAGTTTCTTCGTTGTATCATATAGTTTTTTTCATATTTCCTTTTCTTTCGGCTTTTTTCCGCCGTTGTTGCTAGTTCTTACATGTATTTCTGCTTGTCGGTTTTAATGCTCTTCTTCACTTGCTTGTTTGATTTTGCGTACTCTGCTTGTGCCTTGACTTTCTCTGCTCGTGTTCGAATGTTATTAACTGCTGTCTTCTTGTTCTTCCTTTCTTCAATCTTGTCTAGGGTGTCCATAGAGATCCATCTCTCATGATTATGTTTCTTGCGACCCAGAACCCCCTGACACGTTGAAGTTGATCCTTCTTTGATTTCTTTGCAGTTGTCCTTCATTTTAAACTCTTGTTCTTTCAGTAGATTGTGTAAGGCTTGGAACCTGTTGTTGAGAGTGATCTTGAATTCGTTGAGTAACTAGTAGGAAGGCTGTATTAAATCTTTGTAATGCTGTTTCCCCAGCTGTCCATTGTTTCTTTAGCTTCAATTTCATTCATCACCGTGTACGAATCAAGATTTTGTAGATATCAAAAGCATACTTCGGCTGTGAACTATTTATGTACTTGAGGGCATAACTTCAAAACCATACACTTCTAACAATTAGAATAAGGCTGCGATTGTTTAATTAAGGGTTACTTTAGGTTGTCTAAATGCTCTAAACAAGTAATGCCAGAAAGACTTACATTCGTCTGGACGATAAGCTTTAGATCGGTTTATGGTTATCTTGATCCTCTACTTGCAATAAATAACCTGAGAGACCTTCAAGAGAATGTATCGCGACTTGAAGAAAACTGGATCAATGACTTCTGTTCTCGCTATTTATTCGAAATAGTGATAGGATCTGAGTAAGAATGTGTACTGTCGCTCGTAAATTTACACCGACTAAGAATCTTATTACTAGATGACCCGAGTAAAATGAAACCAAGTTGAAAGAAGAGCTGGATGAATTATATATAGGCCCTACATTGTGAAGATCCTTCAATTAAAGAATCATCGAAAAGTCAGGTTTCAAAAACGAATAAAACCGGTATTTACGTGGTAAAGTAAGGTTTATTGGCTGTATTTTAAGTTTTATACACTGAAGTTTTTGGTTTGTAAATAAACACCATGGACTTGGAAAGCTGATGAACAGTTTGAGTCTAGCTACTGTTTTTTTAAAATGTAGTCTGTTTCTTACTTAAAAGCAACACTAGTATGTACAAAATACATTAATTTTCAGTGTAATAAAGTTATAAATCACAAGGATAACAAATTGATGCTATTTGTAAGTGATCAAATCCAACAATCATAGTTTACTTCTTTAGCACTCTAGCAGCACAGTGGTGAAGCAATTACACGTGAGTTCAGCTGTCTCCGTTATATATTCGTAAATAGGATAGTCTATTTGTGTTCATTGTATCCAGCTGGAGACGTTTTACATGGAGTCATTACAAAGTAGAGTAAGAGAAGCCTTACCACACTATGGGTTTACACAATTCAACGACCATCCAACTGATATTAACAGCCATCGAAATACTGCAAATAATCATGTATCCTGTCATTATACATCATATTGATTGGTGAACCTGTGACTCTTGATTCAATATCTTAGTTGCACAAAAAATCAGTGCGCATATAGGGATCAGGATATAGCAATCGACGCAGTCTGAGTGCATTTCAGTAAACAGTTTATTAAGTCTAGGATTTCATGCTTAGGAAGGAACTAGGAGAATTCGAAATTTAGTGTAACTCTGGAAAATGAGTTGGAGAATTTTTCAACGAAGGAAGGCATGAAGTTAAAGATATTTATCCACAGAAAAACTGGTAAAGAGTGTGTTGCCTCAACAAAGAATTTAGGGTCTACTTAATCATTTACTCCAAGTAAGAGAACGACATATGTTTCTAGATGGATTGCAACATTTCCAGACGGCAATAAAGTATGTAAAACTACGGATATTAGAGACGGCAAAATAATTGTATATTGGATTTGATAACTTGAATGAATAGGAATATAGACAGTTATTTGAAAGAACAGCAAAACTGTTGCCACAGGAATTTAGAAGAACAGATAATATCATCATAAGATAAACGTAATGACAATGATTAGGGTTGATAAGCGACATTGTATTTGAACTTTAAAGATTGAACAGTAATTTTGTACGTACGTTTTTGATATTCTTGCTAAGAATCGACTATTTAGGGCACTCAGTTAAAGTCCGAAAACTAAAATAGAATGACTTCTGTTTCTCGCACAGAATTTTAGATCCTGAAACGAAACACGCGTTACAAATGGTGTATTCAAGATGAAATTGAATATATGCAGCATTAATTTGCGTTACTTACGTAGGCTGCATGTGCTTTATTCATTACCGACGTAGTTTGATCCATACAAAACCCTACTAGTGATAAAGTTGTAATGAATCAGACAAGTCTTCAATTAGGAATATACTTCTAGGCTGACTTGATAAAAGAGCCCTGAAAGCCGAGCAAATAGTCGATTTCATTGAAACACACACATTCAAGAATGTAGCAAAAGCCAAATAGAAAGAAATGATGCCATTGAATTTCAGATCAGATCAAAACGTTTTATCAAAATCGAAATACTACTAGGAAGATTATTGATTAAGGAAGTAACAGGTGATGGTTTTAATACTATAGTGCGTTTATAAACAAAATACAGTCTTCATATAGACTTACAGTGATAGAAGCGTACTCCAAGAGAAGATTGGTGATATCGGCTAGCATCAAGAAATACATCCACTCGAATAGCCAAACAGATTTCTCCACGAATTCCATGCATAGTGTCATATATTGGAAACCAACCATTTAAACATCTGGTTTGGCCGCGACTCAGTAAGGGATTTAAATCAAAGTAAACTCTTCCGATGGTATCATGTGCACTATAAGTGTCATGATCCATAACTCTAATTATTAGAAATAAAAATCTAATAGCTACAAACTTAAGTAGTAACGCCTCGTCTTGTAGAGCCCGGTCATCCAACTGCTAACTGAAAAAATTAAAAAAGACAGGTACCTCAAAGCAGAACCATTCACTATTCCACGAAGGATTAAGAGATCGACGGACTACTTCTGTTTTATAAGTTATGCTTCCGATACACAACTGTAACTATTAAGGATATAGAACTTTGTTTACTTCAACAAAAGCATCTGTAAGAAATGTAGCTCTATCCATAACTGGCAAATTTCTTGCTGATATTACCCGCACTTTTACTGTTCCAGGCATTCTTTTGAATTGCACATTTGTAAGTTAACCTTGATGTTTAAAATCGCGCTTAGAAAAGTCCACTTAAAAGAGAACTAAAAAACCACTTCGTGCTACTTCATTTTATTATAAAAATGATGATGACTTATAAAAAATCATTGTTGATTCTCCTTGATAGTTAAGGATCACTTAATAAGATTTTGACATCGACCAATAAACGTTGTCGTTTGGACGCATCATTAGTACATTATTTTCGCAATAGCACTTTATTCGTTATTGGACGTATAAATCACCTTACAAAAGAGCTCCTCCCTGAAAAGGGAGAATATTATGAATCGATGTCCAAACAGAGAGAAAGTCCTCCTTAATTTGAAGTGGTTTGTTAATCGTTTTATAAAATCATTTGAATCCAAATTGATACAAGCAATCTCATATGCTTCAAACAGTTGTGTCCAAAGCCCTTCTGGGTCTTCAAATGTTTCATCACCAACTTTGTCAGCGTCCAAAGTGAGTATTAAAAATGAAAATGTTTCTAGTGATTTACCTTTTATTCGACGTTTACTTGATCAACAAATAAAGTGTGGAAATAAACGTTTAAAAAATGAAAGTTCTTATTCTTCTCGGGATATAAGTGTTCAAAATACCGATCAAAAACAAACATATCATTCACCTTTGATGAAAATTCGTTCCTTAACTAACTCACCACTGTTCCGTCGACTGTCTTTCACACTCAACAATAATAAACGCCAGTCTTTATTGTCTCAAGATGAAAAAAATGATTGGATAAAAAATCATTCTGACTTTGATGAACCATGTGAGTTCGTAAGACGTAAACCCAAAGTACCTGATGTAACCATTACTAGAAAATGTTATTCAAATGCTCAGAGTCCTTCTTGTACACCATTTGAACAAAATGTTAGCAACACATATAGAGGACCTTTATTCCGACTTGCTGAATTAACTACTGAATCACAAAGGTTTTCAATTCTATCGGGTTTCGCACAACAACTATGCATTATATATGAATATCAGCTTGGTATGTTGAGAAACTTACCTTCAATACATGCTGCGGCGGATTATGTGGCTGATGTAGTAATAAGAGCTATTAAATTAAAGAAGATTTCAGGGATAAATTCACGAACTTTAACTCCATTGATTCTGTTTGACGGTGAATGTCGACCAAATACTTATAATAAAACTGTAAAAACTCTTCCCTTAACTGTTACTGGAGAACAAATGTCATGGAAACTGGGTGAAATATGGACACTTCCTGGATTAAGGCATAACGAAGTTGGCGGTGAAAACTGTCACAATCTTAGTATAGTAACACATTTCCTTTCTACAGTTACTCCAAGTGGAGATTACAGTAGATCTGATATATATGGTTACAGAAATTTGATTTTACTGACTAATGAGAAAAATACTGAAACAATAAATAATTCCAACTGTTATATCTATGACACTAATTTTCCATCAGTGGCAGAATCTTTTTCATTAAAATCTGATGTTTATCATAGTGATAAAATGAATTCATATTTTACTATTTCTTCTTTTGATTATGCTACCATATCAAGTAGTAGAATTAAACCTGGAAATATTCCTGATCCGCCGTCATCAGATGATTCACTTACTGAGGAAAATCCTCAGAGCACTAAACGAAATGATGACACCAAGAGTTCATCTCAAAGTAGTCCAGAAAATAAAATCAAAGAATCATCGAGACGAAATCATTCATCAAGTAGTGTAGTAATGCTACGACAACATTTACATCGTGCCTATCGACCTGTATTTTTTCTTATTTATAATCGTCCTAGTGTTATTGAACACTTAACAGAATGTGATTCATTTGCATCATTTTGTAAACGTCAAGCTTTAAGTCCTGTAATGTTTTTAAATCAACCAACAACACTTTTCGATAAAAAACCATATCCATGTATTTATCAAAATTTTGATTTATTTAAAGTATCTGTTGCAGGATATTTATCACCGAATGAATGTGATATTTCAAAAGATTCAACATATTTAAATAATAACAATACTACTAGTAGTAGTAATAATAATTTGAATAATAAAAATGATACTTTATCATCACATGTCATACAACACCAACAACAACAACAAATCAAAGAAGGATATAATTATGGTAAAAGCCTAATGCATTTTCCTTATTTCCCTTCACATCGAAGTGTAGCAGCGTATGATAATCCTGGATTTGCCCGGTAACTGAATAGATAAATAAATAACCCCCATATTACAAAATAAATGTAGAAAAAGCTATTCCATGTATGCAATTAATCGTTTGTTTGTGTTTTTTGTATAAAATAACTAGTTCATTCTTCTTATTATTATTTTGTATCATAATGGTTCTGTATAATAAAAACATAGTAACCAATGGAAATATTGTTACTTAGGAAGAGAATAATGAATATATATTATAACCATTATTTGCTAATTGAATTCTTTATGATGTTTTAAACGAACTGAATGAATAGAGTAAATATATTACTATTTAAAGTGATTAACAAAAAAGTTTTCATAGTTGAAATCATGAGTCAATTGAAGCTAGACCACCATGGAAAACTTGGAAGCACTAGATGGCCGGTTTCACATACATTCGATTGTGTTATCGATACGGATCCTTATCAGTCTACTTACTTTGTACAAACATGGGAATTGAATGGTATTTCTGTGTCGCGCCAGAGCACTTAACCGATAGACCACTGAGCCGGCGTGTCAATGTCTAACTTCAACCAATCTACGAAACGGCCATCCAGTGCTTCCAGGTTTTTCCATGGTGGTCTAGCTTCAATTGACTCATGATTTCAATTATAAAAATACTGAAATCTCCACGAAACCCCTTCTGATCTATAACAAAAAACTGTATAGGGAATATGTTTATATCAGTAAATTTAGTGATGTAATCAATACTTACAACTAGGAGTCATCTAGTGTTTTTAATCTATCAATATTTTCAAGAATTTACTAGGGATTCTTATTTCATCTTAGTCATTTATCTTTAAATTATTAGTCAAAAACATCAGTTTCACTTCGAAATGTTTCATTTTTCTAATGGGTAAAGTTAAACAAATGATTGTTTATACGAAGAATGGTTCATTTTTGAATTGAATAGAAGAAGGTGGACAATGATAACCAATAAGCTATCTAGAAGTTGATTACTTTTGAATTTATGATAATCAAAGTGATTAAATCTATCATCACTTTTCAGTGTATATTTAACAATTAGATAAATGGGCATTATATTATAGAGTAATATCCTATCCTATCCTACATGCCATTTTATCCTCAATCATTTACAGAATGAGCTAAATGTACATACGTTATTTCATTTAATTGTATGATCATATAACTGAGATGTAACTTATTTGAGTTGGTAAAGTATCAAATTGTTAAAACGAAAACATCATTTTCACTGTATCATATTTCTAAAATGATTCTAGAAATAAGTGAATCTATGATAAACAATAACTCCGTCTGTAGCTCTTCTAGAGTTCCTGCCGGTCCCAAGCCCGGGTAAAGGAGGAGGGTTGGGCATGGGGTTAGCGACCCCATCCCGTAGAAAAACTAACTCGCTAAATAACGCTAATCATTGGATCTTCTTCTAGTTAGATGAATATTAAAATAATTAATAAAACATTAAACTGTATAAGGTTATTCACTTAGTATTGTTTGTTTGAATCTTCCCATTGATTCTTAGGACTGAAACTGATCAGTCTCTTATTGGCATAGGTGAATACGCGCGTCCTGGATTCCACTGCTAGCCACTATTCATCTTTGCTTATAATGTACAAGGTTATCTTAAAACTTTTAAGTATATATATATATATAATCTGAAAAATTTCGGTTTTCATTACGACACACTTCAAAAGTTATAATTATTATTATTAATAGCTTTATTCAATATTATATTTTTGGTACAATATCGAATTCTCAGCACAAAGTATTTCAACAAGTTTCCGTTCCGTACTTGTGGGTCGATCCCGATGATAAATATTGACTGATCACCAGTTACATGTTAGCAGTTCAATAAACTGACATCGAAATAATGTACATTCTTTTTGCTGCATATTGCCAGCAACCACGATATCTGTGATTAGGCCTTTTGTAACTTGTACAACGAAAGGTTGTACACTTTTCTGAGACTCACCTGAATAGGTTATGTGATTAATAGCCATAATGATGTATTAAAACAAAGAAAATTAGATAAGTTGTTGAAATATCTAGATGACAGGAACAGGTAGCCCAGATGTTCAAGCAGGCCGCCATAATTAGAGTTTGGTGTAACAAAATAGTATCTATACTAAACAAATAATTATAAACTTATAATCAATGATTATTATAGTCTTTTGAAAAGTGAATTTTGTTTTATAAATGCATGATATCCTGACAAGAATTATAAATGGTAACTTTTGAGAACGGTATCGAATTGATATACCTTGTTATTTATTTCATAATTTTATACAGTACCGAAAACCTACTGAGATAGTCTGGTTTAAGTAAGAGATCCTCTTTTCAATTCTAATTATATTTTTTCATTTCCCTGTATTTACTGGAGCATGTACATCGAGGAAACATTTGCTATGGATACCAGTTGTGTAATAAATCCAATTACAGGACTATAAATAATCAATAGATTGATTCAAGACTTATTAAAACATTCCAAACAAGCACTTGTGATTCCTTAAATCAGTACTAAAGTACGTTTGTCAAGATGCGTCTTCATCACTTCTACAACTTCTCTAGTGATCTGATAATACTCTCTGATAACTCTGAATAAATACATTGTTGAACTTTATAGACAGTCTTCACATTTTCCAACAACTTTAACTAAATAGAAATAACATCTATATTGTCAATTTTTTATCGCTGAGTTTCCAGTTCCATTATATTTTTGATTTTCATACTTAGTTTCATTATTTCTCTCATTAACCTATAAACATTGATCCCTTGTTGAAATTGTTATCCAACACTCGACATAATCTTAGAACTCTCAGAACTTAGTAGACTGATATTATTATCACGGTTTTTTTTATTATTAAGATGATTTTACTATTATTTACTCCTCAGCAATGCTGAGGAGTCCCATAATAGGGTGAAACGACCGTCCAGTGCTTTCAGGTTTTCTCTGATGGTCTAGCTTCAATTGACTCACGCTTTCAACTATGAAAATATTATTTACTTAACTAACATGAAATTGCACATATCCTGTGTGGTTGATTAAGTCACAATTTCTCTCACATAATCTGTTCTCACAAAAAAACTGAAGTTATGGGACTGTGGGAAATAGTTATAAGTGTTTTTCATCAGTAAAATTGAAGTACTTCTTACATGTTTCATATCAGGTTTTGGTTGCACAATATTCTATACACATAAACTAGTGTGTTATACTTTACAAACTTTTATCAAGAAAAGTGATTGAAAAGACTTCAGAAGGGGTTTTGTGGGGAATTTAGTATTTTCATAGTTGAATCTCGCGAGTGCGGGATCATGGATGCGCACTGCTGAGGAGTCCCATAATAGGACGAAACGGCCGTTCAGTGCTTCCAGGTTTTCCATGTTGGTCTAGCTTCAATTGACTCATGATTTCAACTATGAAAAGACTTCAAGCATAATGATTTCAACTAATTATGTTACGATCTATTAATAGAAAAAATGTAACATTGATCTGAATGATTCAACAAAAGGACAAATCATGGATATACTGAAGAAACCTCCAAAAAGGAAAGACTATTGGTGACTGTATAGACAATGATCTGATCGCTCGTGAATGTTATTTGATTTATATGTATGGTTTACTAAAAATTTATAAACAGGATAATCTGCTAAGGTTTAATTTTTTGATCAGTGATATACTTTTTCATAAATTTTCACACTGCCTAGCTTGGAAGCCACAATTTCTTCGTCAGCCATTAGTGTCTACATTTAAACCATCCAACCACTTTCTCGTCAGTTTGCTCAAATTATCATTTCCTTTTCTTTCACTTTGTTGAAGAGTACCAACTAACATGAAACCTAGGTTTAGAGTTTTCTGTTGATGATCCCAAACCACCTGATATATATATATATATATATATATATATATATATATATATATATATCAAAACAATTGTCAACCAACACCAAGATCAAAATTTTCAATACAAATGTCAAGACAGTTCTACTGTATGGGGCGGAAACCTAGAGAACAACGAAGGCCATCGTACAGAAGATATAGCTGTTTATTAACAGTTGTCTACGCAAGATACTTGAAATCCGTTGGCCAGATACTATCAGCAACATTCTACTACGGGAGAGAACAAACCAGATTTCAGTGGATGAAGAAATCAGGAAGAAGCGTTGGAAGTGGATAGAACACACATTGAGGAAATCACCCAACTGCGTCACAAGACAAGCCGTCACATGGAATTCTGAAGGTCAAAGGAAAAGAGGAAGATCAAAGAACACATTACGCCGAGAAATGGAGACAGACATTAGAAGAATGAACAAAAGTTGGACAGAACAAAAGGTGAAGGCCCAGGACAGAGTGGGTTGAAAAATGCTGATCAGCGGCCTATGCTCCATTGGGAGTAACAGGCGTAAGTAAGTAATATATACATTAAAATCATCTTTTTCTGGCTGTTTACACTATTGCTTGTTTTACTTTTCCTCTTTCGTTGATTATAAATGAAAAGAAAACAGCAAACTAAATAGCTTCAGGCATTACTAGATTGATGAAATAAGATCAATTTTGAAAATTTCCATGATTTTCATTATTATGATTATTCCACTTACCTTTCTTTTTCTCATTAAGCATTTAAACTGGATACAAGATTTTGTATCATTGAGGCAACAAAAAAAGTAAACAAAGGGGAAACAAATGTTAGAGATGACAAGGAAAAAAAACAACACAACAACTTGCAAACATCTTTTGTAAATAATAATAATAATGAAAATTGCTTCCGGGACCACAATAATCACTGTCTGAATCGGCTTATATATATATATATATATATATATACATAATGTTTCTGTTCGAATCACCATAGCAACAAAGATGTAGTAACCAGATAAACAAGATAATATAGTACTTACTAGTAACCAATTTTGTTTTATTATTATTGAAAACTGTAATGGTCAGTTATAAATTATTATAGACAAAATTTCTGTAAGTAGAATGATTTTACCAACAACAAAAAACATTGTTGAAAGTATAGTAACTAAGTAAAAAGATAAAAGAATGAAGAAATAAGTAATGATAAATATTAAAATAGATAACAATAATAATCATTTGAAGTAGGATAGAAACAATAATGATGTTAAAAAGGGGGAACAGAAAGAGAGAGAGAGAATGGTTTAGTTTTATATTTATATAATAGTTACACAACTCATCATTTTGTAAGAAGAAGAAGAAGAAAGAGAAGAGAGAAAAAAGGGTTAGACCATTTGAGAATTGATTTTAACTAATTGTCTTCCTTCAACTAAATGAACAAACGATAAAGTAAATGGTAATACTTTATGAAAGTGGTTTGGTTAGAAGATAGAGTTGATAACGATTTATTGGTTTGTATATATATATAAAAGAAGTCATCATGAGTCATTTATTCATTTTGATGAAGGAGTGAAATTTTACAGATAAGAAGGGGAAAACAAAAGCAAAACAGTTATTGATCTTGATAATGAACTAGTAATCGGTTGGAAACTAGAACTTGATAGTTGATGTCTGTTGTCATGAATTGTGTAAAGTTGGAAACTCGGAATAGTGATTTAATAGTTTTGTATTTACGGTAAGATCTGACGATTCTGAGTTCCAATTCCAGTTGAGGTTATGAGTACACTCTGTTGAGGAATTCTGAAATAAGATGAGACAACTATCAGTTGCCTTGTGGTTTTAATTGTTTCAGTAGTTAAGAATGAATGATCTTGACGTGCTTCTTAGCTTACTTGATCTGCTTCTAGGAGTATAATGTTTCGATGTTATGTTCTACCGTCATACGAGTGTGATCCTGACATTTGTGTTTTCTATATATGTGCTCAAACTAGTCAAGTGAGAAAACTAAGAGTAAGTAGGAAGACTATTGAATAACTGAACTGAGAATATGTTGACGACGCATTTATAAACGTACACGCATGTGTTCCAGAATTTTAAGCGACATTTTCTACCAACAGAAAGTGTCTATTTCCTAAAAAGTGATATCGAATCCTGCCGAGTAGTGTGTGAACGTCATTATCTGTCACTTTTCATTTTGCTTATATCTGGTCAGCTGAGTGTATCATTAGTCATATAAATGTTTCAGTGACGAAAGTATTATTTGTCAGAAAGTTCATGGTGGGCGATATGATAGATGATTAGGGTGAAGAAGTTAACAATAAACATATACTGATAACCAGTGAAGATAAATGGAAATTGTATTCTCGAAGTAACAAGAATCGTCCAAAAAATTGCTTAACAGAATTTATGAACAACGATAAAGTTAAGCAAATAAATGTAAATTAAATTGTCCACTTTGAGAAAACCAGTAGAATAGTCCTTATAATTCATCCCACAGTTAGGTTGTCTGAAGTAGCCGTTCAAATTTAAACATGATAAATATCTATACGCATTGTGGTGTGTGCTACTTTTGTTGACATAAATAGTATGTAACGCTAGTCAGGAATAGAATGTCTGGTAGTAGAAGATCGCGAGGATCGAGGAGGAAAGAGTGGGAACAGAAAGTAATTGGTATGGAAATACAGGAGCAATGAAATTTGAGACAGTTAATGAATATTTTCCAAATGAAGTATTCACTGTATGGTTCTCAGATTTTAGTAAGATGTTCTGTAATTTTGGGATAAAATGAATTCGTTTGTCACCACTTTTATTCTCGTTCACTACAACACAGGACAAGTACCAAATTTACAATCTATTTTACCTTATTATCACTTTGTTTGATTCGTAAAATTTGTTACCTTTCACGGTGTAATATGCGATTTATAATGTATAATTGCACTGTAGCTAGTTTTGTATGTTACCATTTTGGGAGCCAACTATTCTTATGGGTAGTGTGTTTTATCCGATATCATTAACACTCAGTAGGATGATTGCATTAATCTGTTCATCTCATGCAATCGATAATCGATATAAATCTACTTACGTTCTAAAAATTCTATTTCGAGAATCAGAATAGTCATAATTGTCCATGCTTCAACAAACTCTTTATCCTGGTGATCATATGCGTAGATTATAGAACCACAATAAAAAAGAAGGAATAAATCTCATAAAGTACGTTAGCTAAAACTTTTCAGCACAAACTGAGTTTCTATAGTAAATTACCCATAATATCTAAATGAATAAAACATCTAGCAACAATTATCAGGTCGAATAAAAGCTTCCAGATGGAGTAACTAACAAGATCACTTCCCCATAAAATAAGGGGTTGATGATTTTATTCAGAACAGTAGTAAAAGCTACTCAATTAGACTGTACAACTCGGAGAGCTCAACAACATCAAAATGTTACTGGATCAGTTACGTATTGTGTTTCATAAGTGAAAATACAACTTGACTTTGATTCAAGTAACAGTACTGTACACTGTTTTCTTTACTTTTTCTACATGGAAATAATGTACAAATAGAATGGAACTTACATTCTGAGGAGAACTCTCTGAATGGTTTCTCACTCTTTCTTAATCTCTTCATCCAAGTACAATAACCATATGTTAATCGAACCATTCTTGACACTTTTTACAATATCATATAAATGAATCAGTTGCTTATTAATGCCATTAGTCCCTTTGATAAATTTCGATAGTGTAATAAGTAGACAAAGATTATCAAAACTATGTGATAGGTTAGCGCAATACATTTCGAACAATCTGATCACACATACACTTGTTAAGAGCATTTATATATAAAAATAAAAGGACAACTGGACTAGGAATAAGGGAAGGGTAAGAGGAGACAAGGACAATAATAATAATGTGAAAACAATTTGACACTTAATCACTCTGGATAATAAGCTAATATTACCAGAGTAGTCACAAATGATTGATCACTGGGTGGTGATCAATGTAATGCGTGTCAAGTCCTTCTTAGTGCTGATCAAATGCTGTCGATAAAGTTGCACTGTAGCCACTTGTCTAGGTGGCTTGACACTGCGTTCACTATGTTGAGATGAGATGGTGGTTGGAGGTGGTCAACAGGACTTGACACGCATGACATCGATCACCACTCAGTGATCAATCAATTGTGATTACATCTCAGTCCTACAGGAGGTCGGTCGCGGCCCGGACAGCTCAATGGAAACGTCTCTGACTGTGAAGCTGAGTGACACGGGATCGAATCCGTCGGGGAGCACCAGTTAACTCAAGATTACAGGTTCACCATGCTGACGAGTGCCAAGTAGCACGAAACCCGGGTTAAGGGTGTAGTATCGGTTGTTATGTTAAGCCCATGTACTTTATTCTAGCTTCTGGCCAAGCTAAATCACCGATACATTATGAGTCATCTTTTGATCTTGTTAATCATTTGCTTATTAACCTTGAGTACTTTTTATATGAGCGTATATGTGTGCACACTTCGTATCTTATTCATCATATGTCTGTCACTCATTTTTGTCCGACTATAAATGTTGATTAACGCTTGCTTAAATCGAGTTGGCTTCCCAGCCATCTCCACTGCATGTCATTTCCGCCTCGTTCACTTCCTTCGCTTATTTGCCTGTTCACTCGCTCGTTATTATTCGCTCAGGTGTTGTTAACTTTCTGACCAGAGTTATTCGACAATAAACTGTAGTTGCTGCTATCCTTTGTCTTCTGATTTTACGCGCTGTTAAGATTAGAATTATATCGGTTATCGAAACGAACGATTAACGAATCGCGGCACTACAAGGGTTTCTTGTTGACCACCTCCAACCGCTATCATATTACCAGGGTAGATTTAAGGTGAGAACAAACTGTTTTTGAATACAAAAAGGGGGTTTGAATTTTTGGCTAAGGCTTCAATAAACCTTAGTATATGCGTTTTTTACACTTTTATACAACACCACAAAAGCCGAGTTAAGATCAATCATATGGCCTGTTTCGATGATATGTTTGGCAATAGAGGATGATGGATATTTATCCTCTACTCTTATCGGGTAATTTGATTCTATTTGTTTCTGCAAACATTTTGGTGCATGTTCGCACACCCTAATTTTCAGATCACAATTGCTCCTTCCTATGTATGTGTGACCACACACATTTAAATTGGTAAACACAGTGGGATGTGATACAATCGTTTTCATGTCTTTTATGTTTTGAATGAAGCATGAACCTCGTTCTTACTTTGATAATGACCTTCGTTGCACAATACGCTTTGTTGATGACTGATTTAAGCCTTTGCTTCAATAAAAAGTTATTTGGATCACCTGTAAGTGGTAAAGTGATGTAAACAGGCTTTTTTTCCACATACGTCTGATAATCTTTGTCTTCTCATTACAATATCGAAAGTTGCTTATTAGCTTTAAAACAGATAAGTTATTTCGTGATATAAACAGATTATCAGAAGGGGTTTTGTGGATATTTAGTATTTTCATAGTTAAAAGCGTGAGTCAATTGAAGCTAGATCACCATGGAAAATCTGGAAGCACTGGATGGTCGTTTCGTCCTATATTGGGGCTCCTGAGCAGTGCGCATCCACGATCCCGCACTCGCGAGATTCAAACCCAGTACCTACCAGTCTCGAGTTAGAGCACTTAACCGATAGACCACTAAGCCGGCTGGCATCCAAAGATGTTAATGTCTAACTTCAACCAATCCACGAAGTTTGAGCAACCGTTCACCAATTGATAGTTAATCAAACAGTATAGAAATTCTGTAGAAATCGTTCGTCAAAGTATTACTTAAGTACACAACTATTAGAAACTAGAGGGTAGTAGGAATGGAAACATTTATCCCCTGATCTCTGTTTTACATTGATTGCATTTACTAATTGAAAGAAATCATTTTGTAAAGTGATTATTTATGTAGATTAAGAAACGATAATGAGTGTTTAACTGATTGATACACAATGGTTTAGAAAGAGAATTTATGTTATTTTTTTAGGAAAATAAATAATTTAATCATATTAAAAAGGGTTTTTCCTAATTAGTAACAAAGATCAATTCATAATGATTAGATTATAATCAGAAGAGGTTTTATGGAGATTTCAGTATTTTCATAGTTGAAATCATTAGTCAATTGAAGCTAGACCAACATGGAAAACCTGGAAGCACTGGACGGCCGTTTTTTTCTATTATGGGACTCCTCAGCAGTGCGCATCCACGATCCCATCTCGAGAGATTCGTACCCAGGACCCACCAGTCGCGTGGCTGCTCAAAATTCGTGGATTGGTTGAAGTTAGACATTAACACCGTTGGATGCCGAGTCAGTGGTCTATCGGTCAAGTGCTCTGGTGCGAGACTGATAGGTCCTTGGTTCGAATCTCGTGAGGCGAGATCGTGGATACGCACTGCTGAGTGGTCACATAATAGGACGAAACGGCCGTCCAGTACTTCCAGGTTTTCCATGGTGATCTAGCTTCAATTGACTCATGATTTCAACTATGAAGATTAGATTATATTTGGTAAACTATTGGTAAAGTCAATAATCCTCAAAAAATGAACTGAAACATTTAGTTAAAATTAGTTTTCATGATAAAGATTTGATACTGGTAAGACCACCCAAACATTTTATGATATTAGTTACATAATGCGAAAATTACTTATTTATCATTATAATATTTAGTGAAACAGATAAACATTGGTACAAGGAGGGACCAAATAGATATGCGTCAAATAAGTCATTGCATTTATATGACGGCCTAGGATACAGTCCGGATGCCCGAACTGAAGCGGATGGGCCACACCCTGAGTCTTCGACCTAAAGGTCTAATCCACAAGGCAGTGCAGCAACGCTAGGAGATGCAGTGTCATGGTAACCGGTGACCAACAATAAGTTCATATAACATATGTTCCACCAGGATCTTGAAGCCCATATGCACCATTGGTTTTGAATCAGGGTTTTTCAACTCCCTTATGTTGACCCTGTCAAAGCGCCGAACATTCGCTGTTCATCTTCTTAATTTCGTGAACAACCTCCCCACTACAGGAAGTCCGTCAGTAGGACTTCCCTGACATTGGTTGTATTCACGTGACCATGTGAGAGTATTTCGAGAGAGTGAGAGTCAACTCTCCCCACTCTGGACCCTACTAGGGCATTTGCGGCGCTCATAATAGCCACCATTTTAAAATCATTATATTATATAGACAATATTGAGATAATAAAACAATTATATCCTACCGAATTCCTTTATAGTAAAAATTATTACTGTGATTGATGTTACATTTAAGATAAAATACACTTACATTGTTGTTAGGAAAGGTTCAAACTATCTCGTTTTTGGTTTTCATTTTGAAAATCAATACAGGGATGTGGATATATCTAACTGACGAGTCCTGCATTCCAATGCTAGCCACAACTTTATATTAACCTCAAACTAGATTTATTTTTATTGAACAATAACAAACTAAAGGTGAATTTTGGTGGTGAATCTTGATAGTCATCAGTTCAATGTAATGCATCTAATATTTTGTTTAAGTCAAAATGTAATCTATCAAAAGACTGATATCTGTTGATGTTGCGAGGAATCTTTGCTAATATTTGATTGCAGAGCTTTACAAATGTTGAGGTAATTGTTCTACATTTATATATTTCAGTAAAAGTGTATTAAGCTTAAGTTCACTTGGTATTGTTTGTTTGAATCTTCCCATTGATGTTTAGGACTGCAATAAGAGACTGATCAATTGCAGTCCTAAAGATCAGTGGGCAGATTCAAACAAACAATACCAAGTAAATACAAACTTCACCCTATTGCACAAGCAAGTGGTTATCAGGACTCAGTAGCAAAGTGGATAACGCAATTATGTTTGAAGCGAAAGATACTGAGTTCGAGTCCCGGAGTGAATATCAACTCTGAGATGCAGGTGCATCCAGCTAACGAGTTCCAAATAGGAAGAAACGCGCCTCCTGGATTCCACTGCTAGCCACTGTCTATTTTTGCTTATAATTAAGCTTAAGGTTAAAATAAATAAAGCCTGGAGTTGAAACAATTATAGTTCATGAACTGAATGTAGTTGAAAATATGCCACATCAGCTATTGAGTTAAAGTTCTCAAGATACTATACTTATTGATCAAAGTTGAAGGTTCTCAAGAAAATAACGTGAATCAGAAGTGATATGAATTTCCCAAGAAAGGTTCGAATACCGTCTTCATCAATCAGTGATCTTAGTCTTGATAAATCAGGTAACATTATGTTACTATTTAGAAATCATTCACATTTTAAATTCCAATAAGCAAAGATGGATAGTGGCTAGCAGTGGAATACAGGACGCGCTCCATTTCGTCCTATTCGAGACTCGTCAGCTGGATGTACCTGCATCTCAGATTTGATGTTCACTCTGTGAATCGAACCCAGTACTATTCGCTTTAAACACCACTGTGTTATCCATTTCGATACTGAGTCCTGATAGCCACTTGCTTGTGCAATGTAGTGAAGTTGAAATTCATTTAGTATTGTTTGTTTGTATCTTCCCATCGATGTTTAGGACAATACTAAGTACAGTACTAAGTAAATCTAATGACTTTTATTTTATATTTTGTTTTCTTCAAATCATTTAAACCATTTCTATGATTCACATTGTTCGATTATTTTGGAAATGACCAAAGGTATCATCATTTACTCTGGTTAATAATCCCACTCTATTGTAAATAAACAAACGCCGTCAAAAATGAATTATTACTATATTGTAAGACAATTGTTTCCATGAAGAACATATACAGAATAAGTTGGGAACTTCATAGTATTGACGTAAAGTTTACATATATAAACAGCTGTTGAATGAAGTATTTTATGTCAGGTGATAAAAGTAGATGATGATAAGAGTGAAGTAGAAGATGCTATATGTATAAGAATGAAGGGTTATTCATAAAATCCACCTTTTTTAACAATAAGACGAGAAAGAAGATTGTTTTATTTCATTTCAGTGCTCTAAATGGATCATACTCAGAGTAGTATATAAAAGTCTTGAATTTGGTTCCTGTTAAAGTTGTATGTGTGGAAAAGTTCAGGATAGTAGCTCTTCGTAAACTTTTAAAATGCACCAACTGATATTGTTACATCTTGTGGCCGATTGGATGCCTAGTTAATGTATAACTTGATGAGGCCGCCAATCAGAGAGCAGCGAATTATCGTTTGGAACAGTGACACATGAAAACCGTACGAGCAGCCCAGAGTACTTATCGATCCTGCCTTCTGCCTAGCCCAGCCAATTAATTCCAGAACACCGATAACATCCTCTGCAATATGAATCATTATTCTCAAACATACTGGGTTTATATACCAAACAAACAGACCACATCGTAACATAAAATAGAAAATAACGTTTGTACAAGATTTAGTCAAATAAGGCTGTGAATAGGGGGAACAGTAATCAATAGACTGGGGATAACTAAAGAAAGGTAAATCGTATAATAATAGTCCATAGGTCAAAATAAAGCTTATAATAAGAACACGAATATGAATAGCTTAGTTACTCAACAACTATACAATAGGAAATATACATATCATATTGGTCCATAGATAGTTCTCAAAGTTACCATTCATAAATCTCCACGGGATACAACAGATATCAGTTTACAATGCAAAGTATGAAATTTAGATACTAGTTAGCAATGGAATGTTCATCATGAATTTGACTATATATACCAACATACTAGTTTTCATATTCACAATATGACTCGAACATAGTACCTTACTATTCAAACATTAACATTATTTACACTAAGCTACTAAGTCCAGGTAGCCACCAGTTCGTGTAACAGGTATAAACTTTAGGGACTATAATCGATTATAGATCACAAGGGTTTTGTGAAGAATTTAGTATTTTCATAGTTGAAATCATGAGTCAATTGAAGCTAGATCACCATGGAAAATCTGGAAGCACTGGATGGTCGTTTCGTCCTATTATGGGACTCCTGAGCAGTGCGCATCCACGATCCCGCACTCGCGAGATTCAAACCCAGTACCTACCAGTCTCGCACCAGAGCACTTAACCGACAGACTACTGAACTGGCATCCAACGGTGTTAATGTCTAACTTCAACCAATCCACGCGCTTCCAGGTTTTCCATGGTGGTCTAGCTTCAATTGACTCATGATTTCATCTATGAAAATGTAACCGATTAGTCTTTTGTGGCATATGTAAGTTTAAACTAATTATCTATAATACATAAAAACGATTAATCTACGTTCTCGTTTTTTCCATTTGTTTTTATTAAAACAAAGAAACATTCCACTTGGATTTTATATTTCTAAATGGACTTTTAAATATATCATAAATTATTTGATTTAGTCTCAAAATAAAGAGAACAAAAAAAGGAAAAAAAGAAACTAAACTAGTGACAATAATAAAATTTCTATAACCATGCTATTTTAAGCATCTTTCTCTAATATATTACAAAATATTTATCAAAAAGAGGGTTTTTTCTGGAGATTGTAGTAATTTATTTATTGAATTCATTAATCGGTTTAAGCTAGACTAACATTGCTAATGAGTCTCATACTACAACGAAGCAGCCGTCCAGTGCTTCCAGGTATTCCATGATTACTTACTTACTTACACCTGTTACCCCTCGTGATTTGCCAATCCTCGCCTTTACATCTGCATCCGATCCTCCTTGTTTATCAATGATGCTTCTCAGTTACGTGAATGTTTCCACCTCTTCCAGAGTTTCTCCATCAAGTGTGATTGGTTTTGTTAGTGTTCTCTGTGTTGTATTTGAGAATCTTACTTTTTCCTTTATGTATGTTGAGGTCTATTGATGTAGAGGCTGCTGCTACATTTTTTGTCTTCGTCTGTATTTGTTCATGTGTATGAGATAGGATGACTAGGTCATCTGCGAAGTAAAAATCATCTAATTGATTCTGAGATGTTCATTGTATTCCGTGTTTACCCTCGCTAAAATAACGCTAACCAAAAAAAATATTTCATGATGGACTAGCTTTAATCGACTCATGAATTCAACTATGAGGTTTTTTCTTCTGATATGATGCATAGGATGTCTTTGTGTTTAAACATTATGACATTTTCAATTTGTATTAACCCTAAATGTAACCAGTTTATTTTACTGATTATTTTCAACAACAGCAACAACAACAACAACAACAAAAGAAACACCCCAAAAGATGGTGACATACAGTCTGTAGGAATAATTGTATTTTAAAAAAATAACTTGAATGTAAGAATAGTGTAAAAAGAAATGTGTATCGTATTTTGTGCACATAACAAGAAAAAAACTGCAAACAAACATTATTTTTAGAGAAAGGGGGGGGAGAGAAAAAAAAAACAGTGATGTGAAAAAGAAGAACCAGATGTAAAATGACATAAGTATATTTCATTGTAATGATTTATGAATTAGTGAATATGTAAAGTGAACAATAAATGGAATGATGTACAGCCATACTTCATTCATTCATTCATTTAAACACATGAATATTGGTACAAAGGGAGCACCAGATATATATGCGCCGCACAAATCTCATTTGATTTGTGTGTCATACTAAATATAGTCTAACTAATTAGACAAAATATTCACTTTTAGGTGACATTTTTAGTCAGTGATAAACACCCCCAGAAAAGTATAATACAAAGTGTAAATAAGTGATAGCGATTTCCTTATTAGTCTTCTTACCAGTCTTCCTCAGAAGATTGTCAACATTATCCAGAACGCATACGATGGACTACAGTGCAAAGTGGTGCATGGAGGACAGCTGACAGATGCATTTCCAGTAAGGACCGTAGTCAGACAAGGCTGTCTACTTTCCCCATTCCTCTTTCTTCTGGTGATTGACTGAATTATGGAGACTTCGACATCTAAGGGGAAGCACGGAATACAATGGACATGTCTGAATCAATTAGACGATTTTTACTTCGCAGATGACCTAGTCATCCTATCTCATACACATGAACAAATATAGACAAAAACAACAAATGTAGCAGCAGCCTCTACATCAATAGACCTCAACATACATAAAGGAAAAAGTAAGATTCTCAAATACAACACAGAGAACACTAACAAAACCAATCACACTTGATGGAGAAACTGTGGAAGAGGTGGAAACATTCACGTAACTGAGAAGCATCATTGATAAACAAGGAGGATCGGATGCAGATGTAAAGGCGAGAATTGGCAAATCAAGGAGAGCATTTCTACAACTGGAGAACATATGGAACTCAAAACAACTGTCAACTTACTTCAAAGTGAGAATCGTCAATACGAACGTCAAGGCAGTCAGTTCTAATGTACGGAGCTGAGACGTGGAGAACTACTACATCCATCGTGAAGAAGGTACGAGTATTTATAAACAGTTGTTTATTCAAAATACTCAACATTTACTGGCTGGATACGATCAGCAACAGCCTTTTGTGGGAGACGACAAACCAGGTTCCATCTGAACAGGAAATTAGAAAAAGACGTTGAAAGTGGATAGTACATACATAACGGAAATCACCAAACTGTATCACGAGGCCATCCCTAACTTGGACTGCAAAGGGAAGCAGGAAAGAAGAAGGCCAAAGAACACGTTAAGTTGGGAAATAGAAGCAGATATGAAAAGGAAGAATGTTAACTGGAAAGAACTGGAAAGGATTGGAGAGTGGATGGAGAGTGATAGTGTGCGGCCTATGCTAGGCGTAAGTAAGTAAGTACATTAATTCATCTGTGGACAACAGTAGATGTTCTATTGTTTAATCTTTAGTGTTAACGAATTTTTTTTCAATTAAGTTCGCTCTAGAAGTTAAAGTGTAAATGATTGTTCATTGCAGTTCGTTGTATTTTAATCTAGAATGATAAACGACAGTTAGAACGATGTCATTCAACTAAGATTTATATCCAATTGATGCATGTCATCTATACAAACTCTAAGAGATTATAAACGCAAAATCATGTGATAAAAAGTTTGACAATCATTTTAATGCAAATAGCTTTCTCTTCAATGAATCTTCCCATTGAAGCTTGGGAATGAAACTGGTCAGGAATCTATAATTATCTTGTTTGTGGTATGAACATAGTAAGAGTACATTGCCAAATAACGACTTACAACCCAGTTGATTTGATTAATTGTTATTCATTCGGTGTTTTGTAACCGCTGAGCTACGGCCTGGTGTGTACCTATATGTGTATACTACTGAGTTTGTAGGCCTCGGTGGATGTAATGTATACTTGTTTCCACGCACATCTATCCCTAAGAGTTCAGTAGAGAGTATATGTCTTCTACGTGTACATATATATATATATATATATATATATATATATATATATATATATATATCGCATACATACTGAGAGTACCACGTCCCATACTAATGTATTCATTAAGGCTGTAAGCACTTTGAAATTGTTACAAATTTTCCGAATGTGGTAGGAACGTTTAGACTGTTAAAGTGTCCGTCTGCATTATATAAACCAAAGTCCCTACCTACACACAGAATATAACAAGGTTAACAGTCGCATCCGTTTTCTTTGCTTTCTACAGTAATTCAATCTTGCACTCAGTAGAAAAGTTTTATACAATTTTCGTAAACTCTAATGGCTTCTGCTACGTAGTTTGGTGGGATTAAATAACTAAGAGGCAAAGTATATCACTTTTCATGTTTTTGTAGAGACCTTTGACATTAAGCTCTTTCAACCTAACTTTGGCATACTGAAAAATTTGTTGGAAACCTATCAATGCCATGGTAAGAGAGTTGTTATATTATTTTAACTCATATCAAGTACATTATCTCTTCGATATGGTTTATAACTTAAAGTAAAAAAAAATCTTACTGACGTTCACTCAAGATCTTAAACAGGTCCCCTGATTATGATTTATTTGTTAACAGTTTATTTTTATTCATAGTCTCTTTATTATTATTTATACTTTTAACTCCTTCTCCCCTTTTTATGATTTCATCTTTAACATACAAATCCTAATCAATTTTAGTTATTAAGTAAAATATATTGTGGGACTCCTCAGTAGTGCGCATCCACGATCCCACCTCGCGAGATTCCAAACCAAAGAACTACGAGTCTGGCGCGCGAGCGCTTAACAACTAGACCACTGAGCAGTCATCCAACTGTGTTAATGTCTAACTTCAACCAATCCATGAAATTGAGCAACCATTCAACATCATCTTTAGTAAAATGATATCTCACAACAGACCAGGTTGGACTCCACTGGTCACTACTTCTCACTTGATCTCCAGGAAATATCTCTTGAAGTCAGTCACTAGTGAGCATATGATTATTATCAGAAGGTGGTTTTGTGGAGATTTTAGTAATTTTATATAGTTGAAATGATAAGTCAATTGAAGCTAGACTACCATGATAAACCTGAAAGCACTGAACAGTCATTTCGTCCTATTATGGGACTCCTCAGTAGTGCGCATCCACGATCCTATCTCGCGAGATTCGAACTCAGGATTATTGTATGTAGTACAAATCGTTGATAATAATTTCACTCACGTCAATGTAAACCGTTTGTAACTGATCAGAAGTATTAAAATATGATGATTTTATATTATTCTACAAATTCCGTTTGTTTCGTTTTATTTAAATTTACAGTTATCGACTACTGATTAGTCGTTAATAATATGGTTATCTAGTCTTCATCAATCGAATTGTCATGTGTACTAAATAGTCTATGCAATTCGACATTTTATTACATCATTTAAGGACGTTACAATAGGGTTCTAATTCAACTTGATGTTATGTTAATAATTTAATTATCTGTTTTTATTCAGTGATTCATTCATTTCGATTCAATACTTTTAAACTTTAACCAAAGTTTGTGCTGATCATGTCGTTCAGAAGGACGATGAAAGATCCACATTCAAACCATCCAGCTCAGAGAACAAAACTCCATCAAAATCATTCACTTGAGCTACAAATCTTCTTCACTTTTAAAGTCTTCAAGAAATCATCAACACATGATTGAAGCTTCACCTATCAACTCATTCAAAAGAAGGTTGCATCAACTGAGTGACCATCATGACCAGGACTAACATAAGCTATCTAACCTCCTATTCTTTCCAAACTAAACCTGAAAAAAAGACAAAATAAAATAACAGTAATCTTTCTCTTTCTTTCTTTTTTGTTTCATTTTTAACATGTCAGATTTTAATCAAATTTAATAATAATTAATTTGTCAATTAAAGCATGAAACAATATGGAGGAGGGTGTGTGTTTTATTATTTTTGTTTATAAATATTTTATCGTTGAATAATCACACGGAAACAACAACAACAGCAACAACAAACGACAACAGCGGTAGCAACAGCAACAACAACAACGGCAACAGCAACAGCGTAAACAACACACAAAACAATACCATATAATATAAATTGAAGATAAAATAGTATGGTAGTAACAAATTGCCTACGTTTTAATTGATTATTTTTATCATTTATGATTTTCTTTCTCATTTTTTTTCTTTCATTTTGTTTTTCTTTTTTCAACTGATATTTACATTAGTTTCCTTTTTATTAAATTGAATGTTTACATTAAAAATCTATTCATTATTATGAATCTGTTAAAAATTATTATTTTAAGAAGGGGTTTTATGGAGATTTGAGTAATTTTATAGTTGTAATCATGAGTTCATTGAAGCTAGACCGCCATGAAAAACCTGGAAGCATTGGACGGCCTAGTGGTTAAGTGCTCGCTCGCGAGACTGATAGGTCCTGGGTTCGAATCTCGCGAGGTAGGATCGTGGATGCACACTACTGAGGAGTCCCATAATAGGACGAAATGACTGGTCAGTGCTTTCAGGTTTATCATGGTAGTCTAGCTTCAATTGACTTATCATTTCAACTATATAAAATTACTAAAATCTCCACAAAACCACCTTCTGATAATAATCATTTGCTCACTAGTGACTGACTTCAAGAGATATTTCCTGGAGATCAAGTGAGAAGTAGTGACCAGTGGAGTCCAACCTGGTCTGTTGTGAGATATCAACTTACTAAAGATGATGTTGAATGGTTGCTCAATTTCATGGATTGGTTGAAGTTAGACATTAACACCGTTTGATGCCGACTCAGTGTTTTAGTGTTTAAGCGTTCACGCGCGAGACTGATATATCCTGGTTTGGAATCTCGCGAGGTGGGATCGTGGATGCGCACTACTGAGGAGTCCCACAATAGGACGAAACAGCCGTCGAGTGCTTCTAGGTGTTCCATGGTGGTCTAGCTTCATTTGACTAATTATTTCAACTACTATTCCAAGATTAAATCAAATAATTACAATTATTGGATAATATCAGAAAATTAACGAAAAATATGTTTTTTTCTCTTGGTTTTTTGTAATAATTGGATGTATATGAATGGATGAAAAGCACTTTTGAGGGGGCGAAATGGCTGTCTAGTGCTTCTAGGTATTTAATAGTGATCTAACACTGGTCGATTCATGATCTTAATCAAAAACAATACTTTCTTTATCTCCACAATTCCATACTGATAATTCATATTATTTATTTGTATAGGTTAAAAGTAATATTTCAGTTTTATGACTCAGAATCACCACACAAATCCATTATGTTTTGATCTTAGTCATACTGGTAGATATGGATTCATTGACTGAGGCTATCATTGTGATTATCGTAACTAATGGCAGAAAATGATGTATGACATGGTTTAGAATCTGTTCCAATGAACTACATGTATCCACTACCTCTTCTCTTAGGTTTTGTGTCTTAAAATTATTACTTACTTGTTTATCCCATAGATTATTTTCTACTTTCATAGATATTATTACTGCTTCAATTGCTTATATACTTGCCTTGATCATTTCACTTCACCAGTCTGACTTGCTGTGACAACCAATGTACATATCTATCAGATTGTACACTGTCTACGACTGTTTAAATCGTAGGACCGTACTTAAGTTTTTCATTGAGATCATGGATCGACCGGTGTTAGACCACCACTGAAAACCTGGAAACACTGGATGGCCGTTTCGTCCTAGTATGGGACACCTCAGCGATGCGCTTCATCTAGACACATATAGCAATTGTTATAAAAAAAACCGAGAAGTGGTAGTGCTTAATGATTCAACATTATGTTAAGGAAATTGTTTAAATACTTACGAATATTCATATAAAATATCGCATAGATTGCTGAGAAATAAAGTATTTTTATTGAAACCCGATTAAAGTATTATGTAAATTATTTTTTTAGTGGTACTTTTGATAACAATGACACATTCATATTGAAGTGGTTGAAAATGCTGTCTCAATGATTCTTAGTCATGTGACCATTTGAACAAGTGCCTATCAGTCCACCTACACAGTGCAGAGAAGTTCCGTATTAGTAACAAGTAATTGTTTATCCCTCACCTGATCTTCTATGGTTACCTGGTTGAATTCTATCCAACCATCAGTATATATATATATATATATATATTCACTGTATTAATAGTGCCACATGGACGAAGCGTTTCCGAATGGTTGGATAGAATTCAATCAGGTAACCATGGAAGATCAGGTGAGGGATAAACAATTGCTTGTTACTAATAAAGAACTTCTCTGTACTGTGTACCTACAAATATCCACAGATGTATACAGAATGGACTAGTGTCAATTTTAGATCGTTGAACTGATTAGCCGGAAGATTTTTCGTAATTAGATGAAGTCTAAATTACAAAAAAATCTCATATATTATAGACAAATGAGTAATACAAACATCATATTCATTCTTCATTATGAATATGGTTATGCTCTGGAATGATCTCACATTTTACCTGTTGAATAAAACACATAAATGTATCCACCTTTATGCATAACAACCAGTTCCGCACTAATATTTAATACAAGGCTATACAACCATGAAAGGATGACGGTATGTTTAGAATTTTCATATAAACTTTGCTATCATTTTCTTTAAAGGTATAATAAAAGAAACGTGTTAATGACTTTGTAATGTAATTAAATGTAGAGCAATATTACTTAATTACGCCTGTTACCCCTCATGAAGGTCTCACTCCAGCATTCTTCATCTGCTCTCCAATCCTTTCCAGTTCTTTACAGTTAGCATTCTTCGTTTTCAATCTGCTTCTATTTCCCGGCGTAGTGTGTTCTTTGGTCGTCATCTTTTCCGCTTCCCTTCACCATTCCAAGTTAGCGATTGAGTCGTGATGCACATTGGTGATTTCCTTAATGTATGTCCGATCCACTTCCAACGTCTTTTCCTAATATCCTCTTCAGCTGGAAACTGATTTGGCTCTCCCATAAAACGCTGTTGCTGATCGTATCCGGTCAGTGAATGTTGAGTATTTTGTGTAAACAACTGTTTATAAATACTTGTACCGTCTTGACGATGGATGTAGTAGTTCTCCACGTTTCAGCTCCGTACAGTAGAACTAACTGTCTTGACGTTCGTATTGAAGATTCTCACTTTGAAATTAGTTGATAGTTGTTTTGAGTTCCATATGTTCTTCAATTGGTGGAATGCTGTAATTGCTTTGCCAATCCTCGCCTTTACATCTGCATCCGATCCTCCTTGTTTATCAATGATGCTTCTCAGTTACGTGAATGTTTCCATCTCTTCCAGAGTTTCTCCATCAAGTGTGATTGTGTTGGTGTTCTCTGTGTTGTATTTGAGAATCTTGCTTTTTCCTTTGTGTGTAGAACAATATCGGAACATGAAACAATGTGATATGTATTAAAGAAATTATTTAATTTAGACTTCTTAAAACTCTTTATTTAAACAAAAGCTTTAACAAGATATAGATTATATTAGATGATTTTATCCAGAAAATATACTAGGTGAATTGACAACCTAACATATACCAATGATGTGCACACTAAACTGAATGGTTTAGTCATGAAACGGTCATTGTCTTTCCAGACAGCATCATCAATATATATTTCTTTGGAGTTAGCGTAAATGATATATATATTCTATTCATAAAATGGCAGTAAACAGAATTAAAGCTGATATCAGACAGTAGTAATGAAGAATACGAAAATAGGTAAAGTAGGTCATAAATTGATAGTTACATAATCATAAATATAACTCAATTTCTTATGATGACTCGAAGAAATCGCAACCGAAATGTTCCCAAATGTTTAATTATGGGATCACATAACATTTATTTAGTAGCATACCTGTTAGTGAGTTCAAAGTAGGTGGAAGAAACTGTGTCTCATGCTAATTGACGCTCATCAGTGAAATGCAGCCTTAATCATAAGAAGACTGATGCTAAATGAGTGAATCGAACCCGACACATTCAATATCACCGCTTTAGATGTTATCACTAAGGTGAGCGTAGCAACACTAAATGCTCAAAACATTTAATCAATAACTTGTGTATAAGAGATGACTATAAAATATCTTATATCGTAACAAAGATTAAACTGTGGGTAACGTTTTGGAACTAATTATAGACTGTTATTATTTATGTATTCTCATTGTACAATCGTTACGTAACTAGATCACATATCTTTATATTCCTTTTACTATAAGCTTATTTATTTGACCTATTGACTATTATTAAACGATTTACTATTCTTAAGATATTCCCAATTTATTAGTTGCAGTCTCTCCCAATCACAGTCACTTTTTGACTTGATCTTGTATAATTGTTATTTTCTCTTTTATGGTCTGCTTGTATCTAAACCAAGTATGTCTGAAAAAAAAGATTCACCTAATGGAAATTGATATTGGTGTTCTGGACTCATCAGGCAGGGCTAGGAGGGTAAAATGACCAATAAAGATGTTAAGCGATACATACCGGTCAATATTTCATTGATTTGGCATTATTTTAGAGCACACTTGTCATGATTATATATACGACTATTTTACCATTCCATTTATTGAGAATCATTAAATTTGATTAAACAACAATTCAGTCCAATCAAATTGTACTATGGGTATCTAACATAAATCCATGAAATCTTATCAGATCATATTATATTCTACTTTAATTATTTTTGTCCTTACTTTGAGATGGTGGAGAAGATTTGTAGCTCAGGTCAGTGATTTTGATGGTGTTTTGTTCTCTGAGCTGGATGGTTTGGTCGTGGAGCTTTCATCGTCCTTCTGAATGACATCATCAACACAAACTTCGGGTAGAAGTGAACTTTATTCAACCTGACAAATGACAACAATAATTATGAAATTATGCTCTTTCATATCCACTAACTTGAAAACCACGTCTGTTTCCATGTAATTTAAGTGTAGAAACTGGAACAAATTAGCAGAAATATCATACATTTTACTTTTCATTCCCATGCGTTTATTGACCGAACATTCCTAACTAGTAAAAAACAAACAAACAGTATTTATATATATGTAAACTGCCTGTAGTAAAATTAGGCAGAAGATTGTAAATGAGAAAAAATATTCCCAATGGCTGATATTGTCACAGACGGTAGGATTTTTCGGTTTATACTTCACCAGATTGATTTGTGATGCATCACTATAACTTTTTAATTTTGTTACGATTTTCGATGATTTATCACCACAATTTAATCCATTCTGACAAATATCTTCAAAATTAAATAGATTATTTAAAGAATCTTATTAAACCAGTTGAATTATTTGATATAGAAATATTCATACAATATACACTATTACACACAAAATACTCAACATTCACTGACCGAATACTATCAGCAATAGCCTTTTATGGGAGAGGACATACCAGCTTCCAGCTGAAAAAGAGATTGGGAAAAGACGTTGGAAGTGGATCGCACATACATTAAGAAAATCATCAAACTGCATGACGAGGCAAGCCCTAACTTGAAATCCGGAAGAGGAAGCGGAAAAGAAGGAGACCAAAGAACACAATACGTTGGAAAATAGAAGCAGATATGAAAAGAGTGAATATTTACTGGAAAGGATTGGAGAGTGGATGGAGAGTTCTGGTGGTTGGCCTATATTCCTTCACGAGGGGTAACAGGCGTAAGTAAGTAAGTAGGTATTACACTATCACAAATAATTACTCTTTATATATATATATATATATATATATATATATATCTTTAATTTTCCATTGAAACGATACAAAAAAACTAACAAATAAACATATTTAGACATTTCACTGCCTCAATCTGGGCATCCGGTCATTATCACAATGACTTGTGTGGCACATATATATTCAGTCCCCCCTTTCTACTAATATTTATATATTCAAATAATTAAAAAAACAAATTTCACTGTTGAATTCATTAACAAAAAAATCATCATTAATCATTTCTAAGGGGGTTGTTTGTGGAAATTTTTAGTAATTTTTTATATAAATAGTTGAAATCATGAGTCAATTGAAGCTACACCACCATGGAAAACCTGGAAGCACTAGACGACCGTTTCATCCTATTGTGGGACTCCTCAGTGGCAGTGCGCATCCACGATCCCATCCATGATTCTAATGAAAATAAATTTAGGTGAAAGTAACTAGTTACTAGTTCATTTGATTGATTAATTGATTGATTGATTGATCCATGTTATTGAACACCATTTACATAGTTTATTGTTTTTCATATTTTCCTCCCTTTAAAAATTACAATGTATCTTATTATCAATAAAGTTATTGTTACAATAATAAGAATTTCAATGTTTTTCCTTAATGTTTTTTTCTATATTGTTGATAAATAAAAAAAACAAAATAATAACAGGGGAGGGAGATAACTATTATAAACTTTTACTAAAGGTTATTTTTATTTTGAATAATTTTGGTCTAACATTTATTTATCAGATTATTTTAGTAGTATGTGATAGATACTAGTATTGTAGTGTGGGTTGCTTATATCCATATAAGTAGTATATGGTGATGGTCAGGTATAGAATGTATTTCAGTAGAAGATCGATAAAGAAAGAACGGAAACTAAATGTAATCGGTATGAAAATGCATAAACAATAATAATAAGAGACTGTGGACTGATATTTATAGAAGATTGAGACAATTGATTGTTATTTTGCAAATGAACTGTTTACTGTATGGTTTTATATAGATCATGAGTCAATTGAAGCTAGACCACCAAGGAAGACCTATTGTGGGACTTTTCAGCAGTGCGCATCCACGATCCCATCTCACGGGATTTGACCCCGGGACCTACCAGTCTAGCGCCAGAGCACTTAACCTCTAGACCGTTGAGCCGGCATCAAATGGTGTTAATGTCTAACCTCAACTAATCCACGAAATTGCGCGGCCAACTTCCATAGTACTGAAGTAGGTACCTGTCTCTACCTGACATGGATTAGCTCCGCTGGCCAAGACTTCTCACTAAACTCCAGGAATCACCTCATGGAGTCAGTCACTAGTTAGCATATGATCGCCACAAAGCCCCCCTTGTGATTACTGTATAGTTGTCAGGTTTTAGTGAAATCTTATGTAATTTTGTGCTTAAATACATTCGATTGTCTCCACTCGTCTTATTGTTCACTACAGTATGACTTATTATATATTGTTAATGTGTTTTTCCATTTTGGAGGTTAAAAAATTTAAGTAGTGAATATCCTTACCAATATAAATCTGATCATAGATACTATTTTTAGATCGATAAAATGTTAAACAGTATATATTTATTTCTTTGATAGTGTGTCGCTATTATTGACATATTAGAAGTCCTATATTAAGAATGAAATAAATAAACTAATAATCCGCGGTCTGCTTAAACATCTGCGTTACCTGTTCCTGTCATCTATTTATTTCAACAACTTATCTAATTTTGTTTGTTTTAATTCATCATTATGTCTATTAATCACACAACTTATTAAAGTGCTTTTTGTGAACAGTGTAAAACCTTTCTCTGTAAGGGCTACAAAAAGCCTAATCAGAGATTTCAATGTTGCTGATAGGCAATATGCAGCAAAAACAATCCACATTATTAAGATGTCGATTTACTGGACTGTTAACTTCTAACTGGCGATCATTCAACATTTATCATCGGGATCGACGAAGAAGTAGATCGTGGGTTCGAATCTCGCGAGGCGGAATGGTGGTCATTAGAAACTGAATGCAGTTATTTACGTCAGTAACATTTGATGCGAGAAACATTATGGATAAGTAAACAGTTACATCAAATTACAGTGACGGGTTTATCCATAAGAGACGAATTCACAACGTACTTTCTCACTAATTCAATCTAACAGAATAGTTTTAGTTGAGATCATGAGTTAATCGAAGCTAGACCACCATCGAAAACCTAGAAGCATTGGACGGCCGTCTCGTCCTATTGTGGGACCTCTCAGCAGTGCGCATCCACGACCTCGCCTCGCGAGATTCGAACCCAGGGCCTATCAATCTCGCGCCAGAGTACTTAACCGATAGACCACTGAGCCGGCATCCGATGGTGTTTATGTCTATAGTTTCAAATATCATGAAATACAAATATTCATGCAAATGGGCAGATTGATGATAACTATATAAAAGACTACATTTTAATGAGTTTTTGTGAAAAAAGTGACGATTAAAGTTTCACCAGATAGCAAGTGAAGTATTCACTCACCAATGATTGTCTAATATCGCGAATCAGTTAAAGTTAGCAGCATAAATCAATGGATGCCAAATCAGTGGTCTGAAAGTTAGTTGTTCTCTGACAAGCTCGAACATTGAATGTTTAATTTTTGGTAACGTAACAAATATGTACTAATGATGAGTCTTATACTGTGATGAAATAACTATTTAGTGCTTCTTGTATTTAAATGATTGTCTATCTACAGTTAGTCTAATGATATGAAACTGATACACATTTATTGCCAATTGATGCAACAGAAGGTGCACATATTCAACATTATCGTTTTGTAAAACTATACTGTTAAATTGTAAACAAAGATGGGTAGTGGCTAACAGTGGAATCCAGGACGCGCGCCACTTCGTCAGCTGGATGTATCTGTATCTCAGAGTTGATGTTCACTCTGGGACTCGAACCCAGTAGCTTTCGCATCAAACGCCATTGCGTTATCCACTCAGCTACTGAGTCCTGATAGCCACTTGTTTTTGCGATGGGGTGAAGTTTAAAGTCACTTAGTATTACTTGTTTGAATCTTCCCATTGATGTTTAGGATGAAACGCGCATCCTGGATTTCACTGCTAGCCACCATCCATCTTTGCTTATAATGCTTGTGAATTAGGCTGTATCGAGGCAATACGCATAGTATGCACATATGCCAATTAGATACTGACCAGTTTCAGTCCTAAACATCAATGGGAATATTCAAACAAGTAATATTAACTGACTTTTTACTGTTAAATGTTTTCTTTTTCAAATACAATGAATCTAATAAATCAACGAACAACCTATGTATAAATCTATTCACATATTTACTAACTATTCAAACTTTCAAAGACTCCATTTAATAGCCTTGACAACTAACCATTATTCAATGGGTTCAATGAATCTTTTTAAATTTAGATTATTCAAAAATTTTATTTTTTAATTTTTTTAATTTTTTTATTTGCTGATTAGTAAATTTAATTCTCGTCTCATAATCACAAATATTCATTGTATTCTCAATGATTATTATTATTATTTCCGTGTTCACTGATCATCTGTCAACCATGTTACTGTGGAAAAAAACAAACGAACTAATATATCGATTTTTGTTTTTGTTAAAACAATATTTTGATAGTTGAGATCATGAATCAATTGAAGCTAGACCACAATGGAAAACCTGGAAGCACTGGATCGCCGTCCCGTCCTATTGTGGACTCCTCAGCAGGACCAGTCTCGTGCCAGAGAACTTAACTGATAGACCACTGAGACCACTGTCTAACTTTAACCAATCGGTTAAGTGCTCTAGCCCAAAACTGGTAGGTCCAGGATTCGGATCTCGCGGGGAGGGATCGTTGATGCTCACTGCTGAGGAGTCCCACAGTGGGACGAAACAGCCATCCAGTGCTTCCAGGTTTTCGAGGGTGGTCTTGCTTCAATTGACTTATGATTTCAACTATGAAAATACTGAAATCTCCACAAAAACCCTTCTGAAAATACCAGTAATTAGATTTATCATTTTGATGAAGTTTTGTTCATTGAAATGGATCAAAATGATCCATTTGAACTAAACTTATCATTTTTGTTTTAACTCAAATTAATTAAAAATTGGAATGTGAAATCTTATTTATTATGGAAATGTTGAATGTATTTAATTAGAATCAATCAGACAGTCAGTCACAACGTAGAACTTCGTACGTACGTGCATCAGTTCGAGTTGGTATGCCACACTAGCACAGAGATTTATATATATATTTAAACACATAAATATTGGTACCAAGGGACACCAGATATATATGCGTCACACAAATCTCATTTGATTTGTGTGAGGGCTGTGATACTGCCCAGGTGACTAAACTGAAGCAGGTGGTTTTCTTAGTGAGGCCACACCCCGGGCTTTTGATCTGAAGGTCTGATCCACAAGGCAGTGGAGCATAGTGAGGAGATGCAGTCCCATAGTAGCCGATGACCAACGATTGATTCATACGCCATTTGTTCTCTCAGGATACTGGAGCTAGCCCATGTGCACCATTGGTTTGGAATCAAGTTTTTCGCACTCTCCTAGGTGGACTTTCCGTGTCCACCAATCCGGTTAAAGCTTCGAAAATTCGCATTTCGTCCTCCGAATTTCGTAAACAACAGTAATGCCACGAGAAGGCAGTGAGTAGGACTTCCCTGGAAGAGGCTTTATACGCGTGGCCATGTGAGAGCATTTCGAAAGGGAGAGCGGACTCTACACTCTCGGCCGTACCAGGGCATTTTAGAACTTACGACTAGATTGCCATCTAGTTTACAGTAATAGTTGCAACAGAATATACAAAAAATCATTAAACTTTCGATAATGTAATAAAAAGAGAAAGATTATCAGAACTATGTGATGAGGTATTAGCGCAATACATTTCAAACAATCTGATCACATATGTACTTGTTAAGAACATTTATATATGAAAATAAAGGTCAACTAGACTGGAAATGGGGGGTAAGAATAGACAAGGATAATAATAATAAAAATAATGTGAAAACAATTTGAAACCTTATCACTCTGGCTAATAAGCCAA
>NC_031496.1:30138608-30139021 GCF_000237925.1 Schistosoma mansoni
TATACAATAATGAATGACAATCAAAAAAGTGAAGACTTTAGACGGAAGAAGAAGATGAAGGACGATAAAAAAGTACAGGACTTGAAAGGAAAAATAGTAAAATCCTATCGTTTATTCAGGTTGTGAAGACGAAAATGTCACGAATTTCATCTGAACACATAAAGTAAGGTTGTGTAGTTGGATCGTTATTGTAAGTTAATCAATCAATAGATAGCTTAGATTTTTACTAGCTTTTCCTTTCTAATCACTATAGATATTCTTCAATGCTATTTTCCTTTGTAAGATAGATAGTCGTCTACTTTATTTATTGTATATTATCCTATATGATTTCTGAAATTATTACATAATCAGAAGGGGTTTTGTGGAGATTTCAGTATTTTCATAGTTGAAATCATGAGTCAATTGAAGCTAGA